>NC_046313.1:88179005-88479005 GCF_009819535.1 Lacerta agilis
ATTTAGTATATTGCTCTGTGAAGCTGCCTTAGACATTTGACAACCAAGAGAAACAGAACCAGCAGTCAACTTGCATTTCCTGTTTGAGGAGCCAGTCAGTGGCTCAAGCTTCTCTCCACACATCTGGCGTTCCCACGGTTCCCCATATAGACACTCACCACTGAAACACTGCAAAAACATGAATCAAAGAACTGGGGCCTAATTTGAAGGTCCCCCAAAGTAAGCTTCTACAGTGTGAGCATCATAGAAGACTTACAGTGCCTCTCACTTATGACAGGACTGATGCTTGCTATTTTTAAACATAGGCTACATCACATGCTATGCCAGGTGGGCAGAAGTTATTGCAGAAGCACTTGGCAATGCTGAACATATTAACAGGTCTCTGAATAAAAGAGAGAGTCTTTTCCATCAACTATTGGTCCAATTTTCTACAAATATTCACACAACACTTTACCCATCATATTTTCAGGATATAAATAAAGCAGAGTTTAGAATTCACACTACATGACCATGCATGATTCTACTGTATATTCTGGCGTATAAAACTACTTTTTAATCCAGGAAAATCATCTCAAAAGTCGGGGGTCGTCTTATACGCCGGGTGGAGAATCTGCAGTCGAGTATATCTCAAACTCTATATTTTAACTTGGAAAGTTGGAGGTCGTCTTATATGCCCAGTCATCTTATACGCCGGAAAATACGGTAATTTAAAATACGACCATTTTATCCACTAGACAGGAACAGTAAATGAACAGGTGCTAATTTGCAAAAGACAAGAGGACTCCGATAGAGCAAGGTTAGACACATGGTATCCTCCAAATGTTGTGGACTAAAACTCCCATCTGCCTCAAACAGTGTGACAAGTAGTCAGCACTGATGGGAGTTGTAGTCCACAATATCTGGAGGGCACCAGGTTGGCTACCCCTGTGCTTGAGCATTAGAAGCGAGAGAAGAAACATATGAGTAGCTCTAGCTGCCTCCCGAAGGAATCAGTTGCTCAGTGTCCAAGAGGAAACATGGTGACGTGAGTCTCTCAGCAACAATTAACAGAAGTCCTGTGATAGAGGGTAAAATCAAGCAGGCATTTCAAAGTCAGTAGCAAAGATGTCCAGGGCCTCCCTGATCAGCTTTAATGGAAAGAGTCTCAATTGTTGACACTCCAAGACTGGTGGTGAAAATGCCTGCTCTAAAAATTAGATAATACTCCCAGAAAGAACTAATGTGTGATTTGAGAATGTTCCTGAATCCAGGTTCTCTCTGGGATGCCCAAGTGCTGATAGTGTCCAGGAGCATGTTTCATCAACAAGTGGATTTGTAAATTATGCCCCTTCCTTTTAAAAAAGAGAGGATTTTTATCATTATGGTGCGTGCCCTGGGAATCTCCTGACCAGACTAATATATTGCATGTGAGGCTGGCCTTTAAAACTGTTGAGAAGTTACAAAATGTGGCAATTAGACTGGTTTCAGGTGTGAGACACAGAGAACAAGATGCACAACTTAGCATGAACTTCACTGTTTGCCAATTCCTTTGCAAGTTAATCTGAGGTGCTGCATCTTACAGTCTTCATAGACTGGGACCAGCATCCTCCCATATGTGTGTCTTCTTGCTCTTTAAGACCTAGGATTTAAAATGTGCTGACAGTATTATTGGCCACACAGGTTGCTGATGATGGGGTGGAGGTGAAGAGCTTATCTCGAGCATTTTTCACTAGCTCGTATCACAAAAGATCAAACTTATCCATCCTTAAAGAAATCAGCCCTGAGTGCTCACTGGAAGGACAGATCAGAAGTTGAGGCTCCAGTATTTTGGCCACCTCATGAGAAGAGAAGACTCCCTGGAAAAGACCCTGATGTTGGGAAAGATGGAGGGCACAAGGAGAAGGGGACGACAGAAGATGAGATGGTTGGACAGTGTTCTCGAAGCAACTGGCTTGAGTTTGGCCAAACTGCGGGAGGCAGTGGAGGATAGGGGTGCCTGGCGTGCTCTGGTCCATGGCGTCACGTAGAGTCGGACATGACTGAACAACAACAACAACGCAAAACATTTCCACTGCTGCAGAATAGTACCAGAATAAAACCAGGGATCTTGCAATGTACTTCTGCCTTCTATAGCATGCTTGTCTCACTATGCACTATGCAAAGGATGTTCAGGTGAAAAAATACAAGTCCAACCATTTTCAAACGCAGAGCTGCAAGGCTTTGCATATCTATAGATTTCTTAATTCACCCCTGATACCATTGCCATTTTAGAACACAAGGACACGAAGATAAAATCAATGTAGAATTCACTGCCTCTGAAGACTATGCCTGAGCCTATTTCAAAAGCAGTATTAGGGCTACTTTTGAGTTACTGGGGCATTTTACTATTTTTAAAGTTATATTTTGGTTTCATTTTAGCTAAGTGGCTTTTATGCTTTTGGTACTATAGGTTATTGGTGGGTGGTTGGTTGGTTGGTTTGGCAAACTGTTAGCCACCAGATGACATTAGGATAAAAGACTGAAAGATAATCCTATATGTGTCTATTCAAAAGTAGAAATGAACAAATCTATGCATTTAGGTTTCTCTTCGTTTTAAAGTACTGTACAGTTTACCTCATTTTTCCATCAGTGGACAAATATATATTGCTATTTCCCCCAATATATACGGTTGGATGTTTTTTGTTGTTGCTTGAGAACTGCATTAAAATATTCAAAGTATCGCTGTGCAAAGAGCAAAATTGACAGGTTCACATCAAAATGCAAACCAGGCGAACTTCTCCTTCATCCCAAATTATTTTTATTATGTATTTTGTGGTTTTATATCTTTATGTTATTATGTTATTACTGCCCTGAGACCTTCCCCCCCCCCAGGTATAGGGCAGTATATAAATTCAATAAATCATCATCATCTGCTCTACACAGAAGCAAGCCTGCTGAATTCAACAGGGTTTCCTCTTGGGGGAAATGGGTAGAGAACTGCATCCTGAATAAGCTAAATTAACATGAAGTGTGTGAGCAACGGAAAGGGCAGAAGGAGAACAGGAAACAGAAACTCTTGCACTGGATGTTCCACCACTTGTTTTCTTGCTGTTAGTGTTTTAGAGAACTAACAAGGTCCTCCTACTTCAAAAGCAGTCCACCAGGACTTTATCAGCAGTGACATTTGATATCTCATTCTACACCGTACCGTGCCAATTTCTGTTCGCAGCCACAGAAGAAAACTGGCTCCCAATTAAAATGCCACCATCTGATATTAGGCCTCCCACGGAAAAGGTTTTCTTCCAGGCAATCTCAAAATTTAAAGCCAGAAACTTGACTTATTACTGAAGCTGTTTGCAAAAATTAATTGACCCCTGAGCTTCAAGCACAAGTTTTAGCTTTTAATCCTCCCGTTTTAATCCTACGCCATTTAGCTAAAATCTGATTTCCTATCTAAAAACCTACATTTTCCTTAAAAGCAATGACATTGTCACTAGAAGCTCAGGTGGCCTCAGTAGCTATGGCTGCCTATTTCCAGCTCCAGCTCCTTTAGAAAAGAGATGAATTGGACATTTTACTCCGCGCTCTGGTAACTTCCAGATGGGATCATTACAACGCACTATGCAGGACTCCTCTCCAAAGACAACTCAGAAAATTCAACTGGTTGAAAATGCAGTGTCCAGATTCCATTCAGAATGCATATAGTCCCTGTGATAAAACAGCTGCACTGGTTGCCATTTCATTTCCAGCTGTCACACACTGGGTCAACATCTTCATTGAGCTATCCACTATGATCCTGAGGTCTTGTTTGTGGTCTGTCAGCACCAGTTCATTTCTCATTAGCATACGGTGTGTGTTTTGTTTTTTGTTTTGTTTTTTAAAGGGGCGGTTGGGTTTTTTTTTTGTCCCAATGTACATGACTTTACACATGCTTAGATTGAATTGCATTTTCCATTTAACTGCCCATTCACCCAGTTTGGATAGATTGTTTTGGAACTCTCTGCAATCTTTTAGTTTTAAGCGTGCTAAACAATAGGCAACAGCAGCAATTAAATAATAAAGTAAAGGCAGCAAGCAGTGGGAAAACACCCTTTAAAGAAAGCCTGCTTCTTCGTTAAACTGTTTGGGACCAGAAGGACTACCTGCACCCATATGAATCTCCCTGTGCTGTAAGATTAGTATCCAAAGTCTTGCTTGTTGGTCACCTTTAAAGATCAGTTAGACTGGATAGGGTCTTATTAGTGATGGCCCCTACCTTCTCCAAGAATATACAGTTGGGCCCTTCAGTTGTAATATTAAATAAGATGTTGAAAACCCGCCTATTTCAATTAGCCATTACTTGATGTGAGGTTTGTTTCTATAGCTCTGGAAACAGTTTTATGCAGATTTATATTTTAACATTGCTATTTCATTAATCTTGCCTTAATTTTAGTGGGTCTACTCAGAGTAGGACTTACACTGAATACAACACACTGAGCAAGATTTACATAACCAGCCCTATCAGTGGAAGCCTTGTGCAAGGACTTCCACTTGTGTGATGGGACTCCCCCACCCCCATTGCATCCCTCCAAAATTGGCTCGGACAGTCAGAAGAAATCCTAGAACAACATGCAGGGGTGGAGCGGATAATTCTACCTGGCAAGCTGAAATCCTTGTATAGGTAGAACAACTGAAAGAGAGGGTGGTGTTGTATTCCACCCAATGATTCCAATTTTTAATTTGCTATTGAAAAAATAAATTTACATTAGTTCAAGTCAAAACTATTTAAATTCCATTCACCACTGGATATCATACAAAATAGATTCTCATGAAGTTTATCCAAAATTAAGTTAGCTTAATCTTCTTATTAAAATTTTAATATCCTGGTTTCAGAAATATTATGCACATTCATACTATATGATCTTAATGTACTATGTTTTGCTAAGTTTTTATATACAGTGGTACCTCTGGTTATGAACAGGATCCATTCCGGAGCCCCGTTTGTAACCTGCGATATCCGTATCATGAAGTGCCGCGTCCGTGCATGTGCGCAACGCGATTTGGTGCTTCTGTGCATGCGTGTGACGTCACCTCACGCTTCTGCGCATGCGCGGCGAACGCAGAAGTAACCCATTACGTTATTTTCGGGTCACCGCGGTGTGTATCCCGAATGTACGCATCCCGCAGCATACGTAACACGAGGTATGACTGTGCAGTGGTACCTTGGTTTACAACCATAATCCGTTCCAGAGGTCCGGTTGTAAACCAAAACAGGTTGTAACCCAAGGCGCACTTTTGCCAATGGGGCCTCCCCCCCCCAAAAAAAAACTGGTTGTAATCCAGAAAAAAGGGACACGCACTTCCGGATTTGACGTGGTTGTAATCCAAAACAGTAGTAATCCAAAGCGGTTGCAAACCAAGGTACCACTGTATACTGTAAGCTGCCCAGTGTGGCTGGGGAAACCCAGCCAGATGGGCAGGGTATAAATATGATTATGATTAACATCATCATCATACATTTTCTCTCAGGGATACAAGTTCAGCCCTATAGCTACTTCATCCTGGCAAAGCACACATTAGAGAAATGCACACAATTCCCCCAAATGGCAACTCGAATCTCTGGTTTTAATTGGCTGCTGCTGACCAACTACACTCTGTTCCTTTTTGCCTATTACCTGATCCTTCGTTGTCTTATTTTAGCATCCTACTTTGCCCTTACCTTTTCTGAACACCAGCTCATGTACCAAGGCAATATGGAGAAGGACAAATCCCTTTCATCTGCTAGTGGAGCAAACATATTGCCAAAGTGAGGGTTATTTAAGGTAAGTCTAGCCTGGCTATATATGAAGAACTGCTGCCAAGGAACTATTAAGTACCACTGTTGAGAGCCAGTGTGACGTACTGAGTAAAGTGTTGGACACGGGCAAAAGAGACCCAGGTTCAAATCTCCACTCAGCCATGAAACTCATCGTGTGACCTTGGACCAACCACTACCTCCCTGTCTAACTAATCTTGTGTTAATACAGTGGACAAAATCCACCAGCGCCTTGGAAGAATAAAAACATGCTATTAAACTCAAGCTAGTCTTTATTTTGTATCTAAAGTTGTTTTGGCTTAAAATAAAAGATTGTACTGCTTAATAGAAGAATTCTGTCTTCTGATGGAGGACAGAATGTTACTTTGTCCATGCTTAAGATGCTAATCATGCATCCATCATGTGTTGAAGAAAATTATACCTCTATTGGCAGGTACAGTACTGGCAGTTAAAATACATCTTTAGCTTACGTTGAAAGGCAGGGGGGAGAAAGAGAAGCTGCCAAAACTCAAAGTGAAAAAGGACAAGGATTCAATTCAGTTATGCACCCTATTCTACAGAACAATCAGCTGGATAGTTTCAGACAAGGTCTCAGTTTTCAAAATATATGGGAGAAATCTCAGGGGGTCGCATATATAAATGGAGCTTTAGGTCTTCCATGAAGGTACCAGAAGTCATAAATCTAACCTGCAAGGCAATATTGCTTGATCCAAAACAAAAACAAAAATCAGTGACAGATCTCATTTTGACTGGTTAACAATTTTCAAAAAAAAATATTGCAAACAGTTGCAGCGTGTGAGGCTTCCACAAAGCTACGAGATAAGTCAATGGCGACAATTGCCTTCCCCTAAGCCCAGCAACTACTCCTGTCGCACAGCCCAAGCAGAAAGATTTGCTCTGCAAACTCTCCATGACTTGCAAAGAACTTGGGAGAAATAGGTTTTGAGAGCCAGTGTGGTGTAGTGGTTAAGAGTGGTAGACTCGTAATCTGGGGAACTGGGTTCGTGTCTCCGCTCCTCCACATGCAGCTGCTGGGTGACCTTGGGCTAGTCACACTTCTTTGAAGTCTCTCATCCCCACTCACCTCACAGAGTGTTTGTTGTGGGGGAGGAAGGGAAAGGAGAATGTTAGCCGCTTTGAGACTCCTTCGGGTAGTGAAAAGCGGGATATCAAATCCAAACTCTTCTTCCTCTTCTTTTTCGCTCTCCCTTCAGTAGAAGCCCAATGTGAAGCCTAAGGAAGCCGTTCCCTTTAATTCTTGGCACATGTCACAATACACCGGGGGGGTGGGGGGAGAGGTGGCAATTAAGAGCCAACACAAAAGTCAGGCCCAAGATACATGGCCCTTTGTTCATAGAACTATGGAGCCACTGGTTTCTATTTATGAACTCTCATAATTTCAGAGAACTGACTCGAATTTGCAACAATTGCTTTATCAAATGTTTGTCCGCTGGATGAACAGTTTTGCTTATTTAACACATAGCAGTAACTCCTCACAGCAGGGAAAAGAGAAAACAGCCTCAATAAATTGCTTTGTGTCGGTTACAGCAGTCATCATGTCATGCAAGGAGCTTTGGCATCTAAAATCAGAGGCGAGTGAAGCAACCATCAGGACATGCCCAAAGTATTGGCAAGTAAAATCCACCACTGGGCCACCTGATGATGTACTATATTCCTTAACTATTGAGGGTGATTAAGTAAGTTCTAAGTCACAATAGACGGGGTATAGATGCTCTGCAAATGAAGCATACCTAGCGTTTGTATAAAAGCTGTTTATCTTTGAAGAAACAACATTCGTTCCGTGGTTTGCTATGCTGTTAGTGAAAACTATAAATTCACCTCCAGAGCTTACGCACTGAATACAGGGAAAGTCTCCAGCACAGACGAACTGGACAGGCAGGTTTTCATAGCTTGCGTAACAAAATGACTGAAACCAGCATACTCAAGGACAGAAGTCAAGGACTGGATGGTTTTGCTATACAGATATAATTACAGTTGCACAAACAGGTGTACTGAAACTGTAGAGAGAAATAGAGATGACAAAGGGGGAAAGCAGAACAACATTGACAGCAGGAAGTCAATGGCCTTTTAAACTGGGTGGGGGGAGGTTATTGTTTTGTTCGTTGTTATGGTGTGTGTTTTTGTGTTTTTATATTGCAAACCACCCTGTGATCATCAGATGAAGGGCAGCATAGAAAATTTAAAAATAAATAAATAAATAATTGTTGAATGCACCAGGTAGTAATGCCATTAGTTTCACTTAGTGTAATAATGTATTAAGTGGTGAGAGTATAAGGTCATAAATGCTTACTCACTGTAGTACAGAGGTGGGATCATAAAGACAACAGAATGGCAGAGTCTGCCATCATTTGCACTGTACTTATACAAACTGATAACACTTCTCACACATATATGCATTCCTTCCCCGTATTTTGTTCATGGTTTCCCCCTTTCCTTAAAAAAAAGAAGGAAATATACTAAAACATTTTGATATATTGTTGTAAAAGCTGAACATATATGCATCATGAATATGGATAGCAAGGATGCAATCCATTCATACTTTGTATGAATTCATATTTCAGGAACTAACAGTCCTACCAGGAACAGAGTGTACACATACACATATATGGAAGGATTACCGGTACTTGCCTTAATAATTTTCAAACAGCCCTATCTCCTCTTTCAAAAGTGCTTATTTGAGAAAGGAAAGGAAATGTTGCATTTTAAAAATAAAACAAAGCTAAGCAAGTATAGTATTATGTTGTCTGCCATAAGCATGCTGAGAACTGAACATTCTGTACACAACCATGTGTTTTGTCGGTTGTTTATTATTTTATTTTATTTGTTTTGGTATGTTACAATCTCAGCTGGAAAGAACATCAGGGAACTAACCTTGAGAATGTCAATTTGTTGTGTTCTGAATATCCATAATTCAGAAAGCTAAAGGTGGGCAACCTGTGTACACCAAATTTGTCCAGGATTCTGGACTTATAGTCCCCGAAATCGTAGTCTGCAGTTCTGACCCTGGGAGTAAGCTCATTAAATAGAACTCCTGAGTAGATATGACTAGGACAGGCCTACACAGATGTGTTAACAATATACAGTTGTACCTTGGTTTTCGAACAGCTTAGTTCCCTAACGTTTTGGCTCGCGAATGTCGCAAACCCGGAAGTGACTGTTCCGGTTTGTGAACTATTTTTGGAAGCCGAACGTCCAATGGGGCTTCCGTGGCTTCTGATTGGCTGCAGGAGCTTCCCGCAGCCAATCAGAAGCTGCGATTTGGTTTTCAAACGTTTTGGAAGTCGAACGGACTTCCGGAACGGATTCCATTCAACTTCCAAGGTACGACTGTACCATCCTATCAGCAGAAGGATTTCCCCACTTGTGCATCAGGACTTTCCCTCCTTTCCTCTCTGGGCATATACCCTGACCCCTTCCCAAATCAGCTCCAGAGGGGTGGGGAAATATTTACAACAGATTTGGGAGGAAAACAGGAGGAGGCAGGGAATGTTCCATTGCTCAAGCAGAAATCCTTAGTGCTACACTGGATTCCACCGTTAGTCTTTCAGGGAAGATACTCAGACCACCTGAACATTATTTTCACAGTCACACTTCATTATGCACTTTTAATGGCTTTTATGAAGCTATAAGTGAGGCTAAGCAGTCCTGAGCTCAACTCCCCATAGATCCAAAGTATTTCAGTCCCATGGCATATTGCAACCAAGTATAATATTTCATTAAATATCTTGCTCATACCAGCTTATTAAGAAGGGAACACACTAATTTTAGAAAACTGATTATCTAGTACTTTCTAACATAGTGTTACTGCAGTTAAGGTCAGATTTTACACAGCAGCTATGGCAACAAATCTGCAATATGCCTTTGTCTACAACGCTGGAGCTGGAATTACTTGCCAGAGGGTTCTACTTTATAGCTAACAGCCTTTTGGCATGGTTGCCCTTAGCCCTACCCAAAACATTATGTGCTTCTTTGCAAAAGTGAAGAAGGTTGGAGGAGGGAGGGAGGAGTTAAATAAGCTCCTTAAATACACAACACAACAATTTTAAACTGGCTACCACAGGTATTCATTGTTTAGAGGCAGATCTTGTCAATGTCTCCCTACACCCTGCACAATGCCACCTTACCAGCATATTTCAATTCTACTCAGCAGGGGTCACAGCTAGAGGCAGTGATGAAGTAAACCGGGTAGCTTTTAGGCCCCTGCAGCACAACTTGATTCACAAGGGTTCATTTAACCCTAATTCTTAGGTAAGCAGCATAGCATGTGTGTTACATGAAGGATGTCCCAGTTTCGATCCATGCTATCTCCAGCTAGAAGGATTTTCGAGAGATGCTACAGATGCCAAGCTGACCTGGTATATGGCATGACTCTATGTTCTTAACATGACACAGTGCTCTCCTTTGTTCTGCGTCATCCTTAACACCCACACCACACACTGAAAGCAGCAGCACATTTAAATCACATTGCTTTCCCCAAAAGAATCCTGGAAACTTTGGTTTAAGGGTGCTGGGAATTATAGCTCTGGGGGGTGTTAAACTACATTTCCCAGGCTTATTTGAGGGAAGCCATGATTGTCAAAGTGGTATGACTGTGTCCTAAATGTACGGCACTGATGTCACCATCATCAACCCCCTATCATAGCAAGCCATGCAAGCTATTTAAAAGGCAAAATGGAAGAATCCCACATATACTATTCCCTGAACACAGTCATTCAGTCATTCTAAATCATACTGTGTACGCTGCTTCAGCAAACTGCAGCAGCCCAGGCACACCAAGTAACACATTTGCCTGTTTTTCTTTCTATTTGGGGAGATTTAGATGTTCAGAAATGCCAAATTAAACCTCCCATCTCTATGCTGCTCCCCAGGCTTCAGTTTTATCACATTTGCCGCTGTCATCTCTGCTGCAGCTTATATTTCAAAGTAACAAACATGCAGTACCTTTTCAGTTTATTTCCATACTGGAGAAAAAGGAACCATTAAAAAGAAACTTAAATGCTTATTGCCACATTCATCTTTAACATTTGTGGCCCTCCAGACGTCCATGGACTACATCTCCCATTGGCCCCAGCCCAAATGACCAATGGTCAAGGATGAGGAGAATTGGAGGCCAACAGTTAGAGGGCCAGATGTTTCTCATCCTGCTTTAAAAATTGTGCTTTGTGCATGCATGTTGAATATTTGGAGAGGGCAGCGGCAAGAATAAATAAATATATACAATATGGTGGATATGTTGCCCTTCCTTCTCATAAGTCTAGAAACAAACGAACTTCAAGGAAGATGTTCAATTCCCACAAAGCTGTAATCTGAGGGAATGGAGCCCCTAATTCATGCGGAACTCTTAGCTCACTAAAAGGCAGATGAAACAGAAGAAGAGGAAAGCTTCAGCCTCTAAACATTATTAACATCAAAGTCAACATCAACAAGGTTAGTCCTGGGCTGAAAATTTGTTATTGGATATGCACAAGATATTTGATTTGATTTTGTTTACTTAAGGCCTGTATCTCCACACACTGCACTCTTCCTCCAAGGAGCTGTACCTACATTTCTCAAGTGGCTTCCTTGAAGGTAGGTTACAGGAAGTGCATTTCAGTACAGGAACTGCATCATGTCCCTCCAGGCCAAGGGTCAGCAGGGGGCCGGTCCACTGTCCCTCAGACCTTGTGGGGGGCCGGACTATATTTTGAAAAAATAAATAAAAAATGAACGAATTCCTATGCCCCACAAATAACCCAGTTTTAAATAAAAGGACACATTCTACTCATGTAAAAACATGCTGATTCCCGGACTGTCCGCGGGCCAGATTTAGAAGGTGATTGGGCTGGATCCAGGCCCCGGGCCTTAGTTTGCCTACCCATGCTCCAGGCCATTCTCTCAGCCTAACATTAGCATCACCATGACACCACCCAAGGAGAAGTTCATAACACTTCAGAAACTTCACATGTGGTCAGACAAGAAAGCATCAACCTACCCAAGTTTCTGGAAACACATCATAAAAATATGAATAGGGCTGAACTGAAAAGTCATAGAGATTCAAAAATTTAGTATGCAAAGCCAACCCATGGTTTCAGAAAGATAACTGCCCCCCCTCTTCCTTTCAAAAACCAGCAGAGGGGCCCCAAAAATGTTGAAAATGGAATCAAAGTACAGTACAATCTGAACTGCTATGTTTAAAGATACAGTACATTAAATTCTTGTATTGGAGGCTTCAAACTTGCAGCATAATAGTTTATGGAATGTTTTAGCAAACAATGCTTAAGCCTTTACAGAAAAATACCTACCAGAGATCTAACCTTGTAATGAATCTGGATTCCGACAGTTATAAAGTTCTGTTCTGCCCTGAATGAGCCAGAAATGCAAACATGTTTTCCACGGAAGCCCATTATGTATAAGCCCAACAGTTAGTCGTTTTGATATCTAAGGGGATTTTGTCAGTCGGCTAGACTAGCATCTGAGTCAGAGAGCAGCCTAATATGGAGATAACTCTGGTCCTCTAACTTGAACCTATAGCATACACTGCACTCCTATAGTAGCCAGAGTGACACCGTTCACAAGTCTCCAGTTTCATCTAGAAGGCTACAATTTGGTAAACCAATTGTCAGTGCCACACAGAATGTGTTGTGACCTACTATGATTGTGATGTAACAGCCATAGAGATGGTAGCGATGAGACAAATCACATCATGTCTCAAACTGGGGAAATTGTAGGGAGTGCTTGAACTTTCGCTAAGCAGTTACAGGTAGGTAGCCGTGTTGGTCTGCCATAGTAGAAACAAACAAACAAACTTCTTCCAAACAAAATAAAAAATTATTTCCAGTAGCACCTTAGAGACCAAGTAAGTTAGTTCTTGGTATGAGCTTTCGTGTGCATGCACACTTCTTCAGATACCTGAAGGTTAATCTGAAGTGTGCATGCACACGAAAGCTCATACCAAGAACTAACTTACTTGGTCTTTAAGGTGCTACTGGAAGAATTTTTTATTATTATTTTGTTTCGCTATGCAATCATTTGAAGGTTCCCTGACGTCACAGTGATCTTGGGGCAGAAGGAACAAGAAGCAAACTTGTCACTCCCTTAACTTGCCAAATAATCGCCCAGCAGCCAATGTTGCTATATTCACCCATGGCCTTCAAAGTACATAGCAACATGAGTCAGATACTAGTCCCACAAAGATAACTGCCAAGCATGTTTAAAAAGAACACAGTACAGAATACTGAGAAGTCAGGAGTATGCAACTATAGCCTCTGAGGTCAATCGGCAGGTCTGCTGGAAAAACCTATAGACTTCTGGGTTCATTGTCCAATTTGTAGTAGGAAATCTCTCTGTGTGTGTCTCTGTGTGCTAAACTTTTGACATGGCCCTAAACTTTTTTTTAATTTCAGAATCTAGTAAACTGTGCATGATGCACAAAGCTAAGCAAAAACTTTCCCATGCTATCTAGTATTTTGACACCTCTCCAAAATATGTTTTAAAAAAAAGTTGTTTAAAGAGTTAGACACTCAGCAGTAGTTATACCCTACTACCCAAGCATTATTTAAAACAAAAAACAAAACTGTGTGATACCAGTATTTGGAAACCTCAGCAAACATGGTATGGTTTGGTGTCAAAAGGGCCAAACAGAATTGAAAACTACTTGCCGTAAGTTTCACTAGGAGGAGTTCCCTCATTATATACATTTCATGGACTCCATCCTTCCAACAACATGCTTTAAAAATTGCGTCACTCAGCAACGTAAGGCGCAATTGACTCTAAATCAACCGTACTAAGCACATGTTCATAGAAAGATTTTTGGTATGGCAGACTATGCGATGAACATTTCTGTCACAATAGATCTCCAAGGGAGAAAGAAATGGTTTACTTATGGAATTACCCATTAGATACAGAGAGCCATGCGGAAGCACCACAAATAAATTACCAGCTTCTGAAGGGCTCATCACCCTAGATCCCTATCACAGCTGAAGAAAGCTGTTAACATTCCAGCACAAAGATGCTCTACGACATTCTTCCTGGACAGCTGATGCAACAGCTCTCCACAAGCCTTGAGGAAATAATGCCAACTCCCACTCACAACCAGACGGTTCCGTGCTGCTAGAAACACCTTGCAGAATTGTCCACAAAGTGCTTAGATCATCTTTTTAAGACACCAAAATACTGCCATACTTTAGGCCTGCAAACTAGACTGAAGGTGGTTTAGAAATTTTGGTTCCAAGTGTGCTCATGTTTCAGAATGTTAAGATACTAAGGAATTTAGAGGGAACAGATCAAGCCAGGCGTTGTGATTTCATACGAAAATTGTGTAAAAATTCGTCATAATCAGCTGAAACATATACCTAAGTCTCACAGCCAGTGATGTGGCAGTTACAAGGTGAGGTTTACCCATAAATTCTGCAAGTTAATATATTCATGAATGTAGAACCCCTACATTACGGAACCGCAAGCTACTACAGCTTGAGAATAGCTGAACTGTGTGTGTGTGTGTGTGTGTGTGTGTAGGAAACAATGATCTGGCTTGCTCGTGATGCATGGTTTAGTATTGGGGAGCAAATGTGTGGGTTCCTACAGAAAAAAATAATCATGGGCAATGTACTCCTGCCCAGGTCCTGCTCCTGCTGCACCACCCAAGGCTAATCCATGGTTTGGCTTAGCATTATTCCTGGGCTTATGGTTTCCTTCACTTCAGAGAAACCACAAGTTGTAACCAAGGTCTGTCCTTGTTTTGTTGCTCATGGTTTGTCTGCAGCAAGACCAGGATTCAGACGAACTGTTAAGCCCCAGGTAGCATGGCAGCTCAGCAGCAGCAGGATCCGTGGGGGGGGGGGGGCGGTGCAGTGGCCAAGATCTTCTCTCTGAGAACCTGCATGTTTGCTCTTTCACACTAAACTGTGGTTTGGCTTCACATTGCATGCTACCTGCGAAACAGGCTTAAACTCACAATATTGCCTTGTGTTTGTCAAGAGTTCTGAAAGCTACAGGGGAGGTAAATGAAATAAGCTTATTATTCCACACGTTATTTAAAATACACAAATAGTTAAATATGCCACTGTAAAGGTTAACATTGCAATCCATTGCAAAATTACCCAAGAGTAAGCAAAAAATATTTTATTTATTTGTTTGTTTGTTTGTTTGTTTTCTATACCGCCCTATACCCGAAGGTCTCGGGGCGGTTCACATAAAATATCAAATACACAAATACATAAAATCAAAACAAAAACAACAACCCAATTAAAAAAAACCCCAAAGAGCCAGCATTTTAAAAAGGGCATAGGATGTAGATCAAGTCAGGCAAAGGCCTGGTTAAAAAGGAATTCAAAGGAACTTAAGCAGGCATAACAACAGCCAAGACAGCAAACCCAGCAAATCTGGGTTGCAATCCAATACACAATTATCCAAGAATGTCCCACTGAACTCACCTGGGCTTACTTTTGAGAGGACAAGTACAGGATTGTGCTGTTATTATGGCAGAGACAAAAGCCTAATCAGGATCCTACTAGTATGATATAGTGGTAAGCACTGGACCAGAATCTTGGATTCCAGGGTTCAAGCCCGCCCTCAGCCATGAAACTTGTCACTGCCTCTCAGCCAAACCTATATCTCACAGGGTTTTTGTGAGGAAGAAATGGAAAGAAAAGAACCTTGCACAGCGTATTGAGTTCCTTGGAGGAATGGTAGGATTAAAAATGTAATAAATCAGAAACCTCCTGCTGCAGTGAGTATGTCAGCCATTAAGGTTGCGGCAACACAGCCTGCTCTTGTAGAATTGAACAATGTGTAGAACAGAGTTGCCAGCAACAGAGAGCCCTCATGCAAAATACCTGCATAGAATTAACTCTAGTGGTGGCAGGGATGGGCAAATTTGTCAACTTCACTTTCTTTTTTTCAAGTGGTTATTAAAATCAACAGTAGCTAAAAAGAAATAAAACACTACGAAGTGTACAATGAAGGTGCCTGCTTGATATCAATAGGCAGTGAGTTCCAAACTATGTATGCTTCCACATTAAAAGATCAATTTCTTACAAGTACAGATTAAGTATGATGTACAGTACTATACTTGTAACAGTGCAGGTTCTGCAAAATAGGGCATGTTGTATGTAATTTTCACTAATATAATGCACACATTATGCTAGTATATGCATTTTGTATGTACACATTAATTGGCTAGACTAGAGAAAAGCATTGCAAAATTCAGAGAAGTACAAATTCCAATAGATGGCTGTGTCGTCATATTTCAGACGGTGAAAATTAGGTAAGTTTGCCTTTAAATGCAAACTGAACTGAATTTCCCTCTTATCTCTAATTAATGGGATAAATTATCATAACCAAAAGGAAAGCAGGACTGAACAGATATAAAAAAAATTCCCTCTTAAACCATCTCACATTTCAACCAATTTCCTGATTTGATAAAATACAAATTTTTAACACACTAATTTAAGATCCACATGAACAAGAAGTCATCATGGAGACAAAAAGATCCTTCCAAGTCTTATTCTGCCAGGGAAGAAACTCAACAACCACTCATTTTCATATCCCAAACAGACTAGTTGATAATTACAAAGGTGTCATGGCTGAATCTGCAGCAACAGTATGCTAGTCAAGCAGTATGCTGCTGAAACACACACACGCACAGCACAGATAAAAAGCAATGCCAGCTTCTCTGGAATAATTCTGAACTGCTGAAAGCATTGTAGATAATAAAGGGACCATATTTTCCTCCCTCCATCTCATCCTAAGAAATGAGACGAGAGTGTGGGACTCTACATTTTATGCAGTAGCATACAAGTGTTAGCATGTTTCTTTTAACAAAGACATGAAGCACGAACAACATGCCTGCAACTGGGAATCCTAATTCGACTGTAGCTTCCCAATACTTGTTCATAGGTCATGGGAAACAACAATGCACCTGTAAGGACGTTCAGTGGTTGCTCATGAGAAATCAGCCAAACGCAGAACTTCTAAAACTAAGTTCTTTATTGTGCAAAAATATTTACAGTGGAGCAAAAGTTCAAACGTCCATCTCATCCCTCTGCAGAGTCCAGGAATGACCCCTTCCTGTTCTTTGTCCAGCAAAAAAGGCGCGGATTCTGAACCCCCGCCTCCCCCTTCCGTGTCCTTCCGGCCTGCGCCTTTGGAGCGTGGGAACCTGAACCCGTTCCCCACTTTCCCCTTGGCGCTGAGGCTCTGTGATCCTGTCAGAGCCCCTGCACAGCCTTCCTGCCTCCGACTCCCCCTCCCCACTGGAGGAATGGTAGCTTCCGGCGGAGGAGGGGGAGGACGAGCTGGTGAAATGCACCAGAGGTTCTCTATACTGCAAACGCTCCCGCGATACCGCCGATTGCGGGGAGGGGGGGGTTCCTGACAGCACCCCACTACCTTTTTACAGTGAAAACTGCTTATATTGAAGGATAAAGGTGTTGATCAATTTTGCCATTGGAGTCAACCCTGCGCTCCCACCAGTGCCCCCAAAACACCACTTCACCATGCTAGGATGCAGCAATGACATCACTAGGGTCCACAGTTTATCAATAATTACTTCCATTGTTGCCTCTTAGTGATCTATAGTGTTCTATATGCCATCAAAGCACTTATTCTCTTCAGACACATGAACACACACAGAGAAGTGTGAGAATATATGGGACTCAAATAGGTGTGGTGAGCTTTGGGTTCACATGGTCTTTCCTCCCATCTCCTTTTTTTTCCCAAAGCTATAAAGGGCAACAGTAAGCTTCCAGGTTTTTTTTTAACAAACCACAGCCCACCATTCTGTTTGAATTAATGGAAGTGTAGCTTGTCCAAAAAGCCACAGTTTGAACCTGGTTTGCTCTCACCAAGTTTAACCCCTCCTTCTCCAGTTTCAGATACAACGAGAACTGTTTGTGTAAAGTAGAAGCGAAAACTTCTCATTGTGCCCTTTGATGCATGAAGGGAGGGGAGTCGAGTGGGGTGGGGTGGGGAAAAGAAGCACACAAACCCAAGGACTTGGTCAGCTTGTTCACACAGTAAGAAAACACGTGATATCTAATTACATTTGAAGTGGGCATTGCAAAGTTCCCTACTGAGTAGACCTTGCATTTCCTCCAGCAATTACTAGGTATGCATCCAAACTATTAGCTCTGAATCATAAACAATGCTTCATACAGTACTACTACTACTACAGTTTCTGCATTATTATTTTATTAGTAGTAGCAGCAGCAGTAGTAGTAGTACACCCTCAGTTGGGATTAATAACCCAAGTACAGGTTGCTTGAAAACAAGATGTGAAGCTACTGTGTTACGCATGAAGCAGCAATTACACAAACACCCCGGTGTATCTCACTATATGATGATCTTTTATTTCCATTTAGTTTGAAGCACCCCATTAAACATCCACCCACTCACACCTCCTTTAAGTACTCAAGTTCCATCAACACAACATTGGTTTAATTTTGTGTGGAACACATAATTCCACCACTGCAGAGCAACCAATTCAGTGCACACATTATTATGTAGCAAGATGGTTGGTTGGGAGGGGGTGGAATCTATCATACTAAGATGGTCCAAATAAAATGCGTTTCACCTTGGGACATTTAAAAATCTATGTGTGTTTTAACTCACCTGGTCACAATAACTGCATGGTTGTTGTTGGGTTTTTTTTTTGGGGGGGTGCATGTTTATGGTCGTCTATGCAGTGGTTACACTTTGCCAGTGTAGTTGTACCCAGTGCTTTTTTTCTGGGAGGACGCAGGGGTATGCATACCCCTAAACATTTTGTGAATCTAAGTTTGGTCTCATTGAGGGGCAATATTCAATAAGAGTAGGAAAATGAGAGTACCCTAAACATCTATTTTTTAGAAAAAAAGCACTGGTTGTCCAGAAATTCCAAACCCAATGAAGCAAAAGTGTATGCAAAGCTAAAGGATATTTCATAGCAAGCTTTGAACATAACAAATGGTTAATATAAAATCATCCCTCTGGGACTAAACCAAAAGGTCCATATACTGTTGTTTTCTCCTTCCAAAGGGTTACACGGGTATTATTTTAAAGCATGAGTAGGATATAAATGCCTCCTTACTGGACACTCCTTGGATGAGAATGTAACAGTTGTGTTACCTCTATTCAAGAGTCCTCCTTTATAAACCAAACACCAGAGTGTTTTGTCATTGAAAATCAAAGTCCAATTAGAATACCCAGCAGCATCACTAATTCAATTAATATCCCCATGGAGGATGCTTGAATTCAGTCACTTCAAAGTGCCAGAAGGAGTAAATAAAACCCATTAAAAAAAAACTATAACAAGATTTGCCTCAAAAAAAGAAGACCAAGTATTATTTCTCCATTTTACTTCTGTAACTGAAAAGTTGCTGTTTAAAAAGAACTAGGTTAATTCCCATGACAAAACCCAACATTTGCAAAAATAAAATAAAAATCTAAAGGAGAAAGGTTGTAAATTCACAACACACTGCTGAGATTAAGCCAAGAGTCATGTCTGAGTCAGTCAATGGTCTGCCAACCCATCTTTTTTTGCTTGTTTATTCAATTCAAGAATGAGTATTATCCTTCACACCTGGAGAAAAGCAAGTGAAACTACACAGACATCCTGTTAGTCACAAAGATGTCTTGTTGCACATTTTCAGATTTATGTGGGTTCTTAGAAGAGGTAAGTCAGTCTGCTAAAGTACAATAAAAACAAATGCGCTTCTTCAGGGCAATACTCTTTAATACACATGGCAACCAACACCAACTTTGGAGCCTCAACCCAAAAGACAAAACACCATTATATTGCAAACAAATAACTGAAACTATTGTTTCATGTGCACAGCTGTTATTTTGGACAAGCTAGACCCAAGTACAAAGGAGCATCGTATCAACATTTCAGCAGATGGCTGAGAAATCTCACCTCTGAATTTTTTTGGAGGGTTGTTAAGGTCCCCTGTTTCTGGCTGTACAACACACCGGTCATCTACAAGTCTGAAAGAGAGAGAAAGGGGGAAACATTTAAAAGATTGTCAGAAAACTGTCCTAGCTTTCCATGGGATTGGGAACCCTGGGGGAAAAAATTGGCACACCAATCATTTGTATTCATGCAAATCCTGTTTAGACCTAATAGGTTAGAGGCAAGGACAATAGGTTCAAACCTACTCTTCATCACACCTACAGTGGACAAATGATTGCTGCATGAATAGGTTAACACCCTGGATTGCACCACACTAAATGGTTGGAAGCCTTATGCAGCAAATAACAATGAGCACAGCAGAAGCAGATGGCAAGGTGGGATGGCTGCATTCACTTGGCCTCTGGCTGATCACATCACTGCTGCTTATGCAGAAGGGGAAGGGAAGACAGCCATGAGTTTGGCATGGTGCAAATGCACTGGGGGAGCCAATTCAGCACCTGAGCTTGCTGCCCCCCATACCCCCTCTACCTCTAGGTATGGTAAGCATCAGCAACAAGGCTGACTGCTGCTGCACCACGCCATCTGCTACTGGGGCATAGTTTTATCCAAAAACTGAAGTCCCACAGAAGGCAGAGAACCAGTGACATGGGAAAAATTGCCAATGTGGTGTAAGAGCCAGTGTGATGTAGTGGTTAAGAGTGGTGGACTCGTAATCTGGTGAACCGGGTTCGCGTCTCCTCTCCTCCACATGCAGCTGCTGGGTGACCTTGGGCTAGTCACACTTCTCTCAGCCCTACTCACCTCACAGAGTGTTTGTTGTGGGGGAGGAAGGGAAAGGAGAATGTTAGCCGCTTTGAGACTCCTCAGGGTAGTGATAAAGCGGGATATCAAATCCAAACTCTTCTTCTTCTTCAATGAAGTTTAAAGGAAAGTTTACCTTTCACAAGATTTTGAGCTACACAGAATTTGACTGCAGTTACAGGTGTTGGTCTGCCATAGTCAAAACAAAATCGAAAATTCGAAAATGGTGCTACTAGAAAGAATTTTCGATTTTGTTTTGACAGAATTTGACTGTCCCTTTTACCATCTTCCTTAATAAAATACTGAACTAAAACCCAGAGTCACTGTTCAAAAGTCACCTTTCTTCAGAGATCAGAGTGGAGTTCATTTTCTTCCTGTTTTGCAAAGCATAAATACTGCCAACCTTGTTAAGCATAAAATAATAGTCTCAATAAAATGGGTTAAGTATGTAAGTCAAAGTTTAATGTAGTTAGTAAAGTGTGTTTGTTTGTGTGTGTGTGTGTGTGTGTGTGCGCGCGTGCGCGCGTGTGACTTTTCCATTTAATTAAATGTGCAGATTCATCTTCTGTTAAGTGGGAAAATGAGAGATCAAGTTCCTGATCCTTGTATGGATTGGAAAACAAAAAACAAAATATTCAGTATCAAAACTCCAGGTCATTTTTTTACATCAGAGACATTGTTCATAAACACATGGTAACATGTACCATCTTCAAGGTACACGGTACTGGTTTTAAGACACTGAGCTAGTCCGGCACACTTTATGAATAACTTTATGAATTCATTTCAAGATTCTGTGAGGCTGATGATGTACCCAAATAATTACTGTGCACATTATGACCCTGTACAAAATTAGATTTTGTTCAGTACCGCTTCCTGTGTCTCCTGCTCAGTGACAGGTAGGCTACCATCCAACAGATTTACGGCATTGGGGAGAGAAAGATCCGGATATTTGCAGTGTACTTCCTGGACCCAGGAAGATGCAGAGAAGTTATAGTAAATGCAAAAGTTTTATTGAAACAGGCCCAATGCAAACTGTAAATGTAGAGCAAGACCTGTTGTAATGTTTTATAGCTGCATACACAGACTCAGCTTGCCGAGAAATCCAGTCCAAGTAATTGCTAAAACTTGTGATGGAACTACTCTGATTCTCACACATGGAAACTATTGCAAAACATGAAATAAAGGTATTTGTGACTGACTTAAACATTACACCTTTCAGAATACAAATGTCCTTGTTTGCACAGAGATGTGAATCTGATATACAAGCAAGCATTTATCTGGATTACTTCGGATGACAGAATACGGATGTCGTTTAGGACAGACACCATTTTAAAAGTCCTATTATATGGAAATTACTGGTCTCCAAATGAAAACTGAAGAAGGCAATGACTGATTTCTAAACAGCTTCAACAGACAGTTTAAAAAGTGCTTTGTGTTTTCTTCACGCACTTGTAAGCTACTGTGGTGCAGAGGTTGAGAAAGACTGACTAGAATGTGGAAACACATATTTGAATCCTTACCTGAGTCACAAAACAAAACGATTGAATAATTTTGGCCAGTCACTACCTCTCAGCCTAACCTACCCCACAGGGCTGTTGAGAGGAAAAAAATATGGAGGTGAACCATGCACACCATTCTGAATTCCATGGAAAAAGAAAAAGAAATGTCCAAAGGTGTTTTTGGTTTGTTTTTTAAAAAATCACCTCACTTTGGAACAAACTTGGTTCAATGAACTCTACTTCACCTAACATGCTAATGGAACTATTTTATTTCAATTAATTTAAATGTTATGAACCCATGGTAAAGTGCATGCCACAGTACAGAGAGAGGTAGGAATTAATAATTGTAGAAAAGTCCACCTGCCTTCTAGAGACAGCTTTAGAAGGAGAGTTGTTGTTTGTGGACTGCAGTTACAAGTCTCTGGGTCTTCATTGTGATTTATGTTAAAATAAACAGTTTAATTTCTATTAGTAAGTAGCTCTGTCAGTTCTGACTGGAAGCTCCGACTCTGAACTACAGCAATATTGATACCCTTAAGTCCATCCATTCAGAAGGAAAGGTTATCAATATGTATCCAAAAAATATGCAAGAAATAAATCTAAACTTGGCTGTAGAAGACAACTCCCTGAGTGGCCACTCCCACCTCCAAGAGTTACCACAGGGGCTTCTGCGGGACCATCTTGCCCAGAGGGGAAAGTAAAAGAGGCAATGGCAGATACTTCTCAACAGCTGTCTTCTCCATTTCAGTATAACTCTTTTCACTGTTTTTCTTTTTAGTAAAAAGGTGTCACTATTCATACCTTGATAAAAATGCCATGGGTGCCAGCACAAAATGGCCGCCATAGGCAGCAAAATAAGAGGTGAGGGTACTACATACTTGCGAGTAGTGCCACAAAAAAGCCCTGTTACAGTGGTACCTCTGGTTACATACTTAATTCGTTCCGGAGGTCTGTTCTTAACCTGAAACTGTTCTTAACCTGAAGCACCACTTTAGCTAATGGGGCCTCCCACTGCCGCTGCACCGCCAGAGCACGATTTCTGTTCTTATCCTGAAGCAAAGTTCTTAACCTGAAGCGTTATTTCTGGGTTAGCGGAGTATGTAACCTGAATCATATGTAACCTGAAGCGTATGTAACCCGAGGTACCACTGTATTCAAAACCTACTCCCACCGCTGCTTATTGTTATCATAGTTAAGTAAACAGCTTTGTGAGGTCTGCCTGAGAAGCGGTGTATTAATCGCCATACATTTTTAACAAATGGAAGTTACTGCCACAAACAAAAAAAGTGTGAGGAGTGCAAACACCATGGGCAGGATCCAACTAATGAGTCCTGTCCATGGAAGCCCTCTATGGGCGTGTTCAAGGGGGCTCTTTCCCCTTGAATTTGGCTTCTTCCAAACCCTCCCCCCCCCAAACAGTGCAAGGGAAGAGGAGAGGGGAGATAATTCCATCCAGCAAGCTGCAATGCTTGCCCAAATGGAACAATCACCTCAGCGTGACGCTGAATTCCTTCCAATATATTCCTATCCAAGTCTTGCTTGCATGAGAGATGTTTACAGTCAACCAAGTGACATTCAAGTGGCTAAAAGCTTCCCTCGATCTTTAGTGCCTCTGATGTAACTCTTCTCACACATATAGTCAAAGTTCAACATATAGTTCAACCAGCTCCCAATCTGAAATGCCATCATTTCAGCCGCTCTCCTTGGCCAGAAGCGTATACAGATTTGCCCAGTGGCTGCTTATGCAGCCATCAACCATCTTGCACTAGAGCTATTATGCTCTCCCCCACCCCCCATTTGTATCGCATCTTTCCTCCAAGGAGCTCAAGCTGGCTGCAGAGTTCTTCCCCCTCCATTTTCACCCAGTGAGTTCTGCAGCTGAGTAGAATCTGAGTGCAGGTCTCCCCAGCTGCAGTGCAGACCAACATGGTAACTTTTAACACCACACAGACTCTAACAACGGCTCATATTAGCAATATAACTTAGCAAAAGGAATGGTTGACCCTGTTTTACTTTGACCCCAGAAGCTGATGACCTGGTCGTCCCTTTCAGAATTTCTTTCCCTCTATTATGTTTGCAGTAATAAAATGGACTTTGGTGATCAATAAATAACAGCGTATCTGTTGATTTACTGTAGTTTAAAGAGGCATTGCAAAGTATTAAAACAAAAAGAGTTACATTTGTAGCAGTCAGCCAGGTGGAAGAGGTATGTTTTCATTAGACTATTAAAGCACAAGGAATATTTGACAGCAACTCTCTTTGGAGAAGGCGTTCTGCAGTTATAAAATTGTGTATCAACTTTGTAAAAATGAGCAGAGCATCCATAAAGTCTCATATTCCATATGCCAGTCTGAATAAAATAGCCTTAGCCTGATGTTTTAAAGGACTTTTTATTTATTTTTAAGACCTCTTTGGAAATGCTTTCCACCAGAAAGAAGGTTCCGCTCTAAGTCCCTGCCTGTCTAACATGGAAGACAGAAAGTCCCCAGAGAGGGTGTATTTCAGACATACTTTGATGCAGAGAAACAGGAAAGGAGAAGAAATCACTATTATTATACAGTACGGTGCTCAAATCCATTCTCATCATCTATTGATAAACCTCTGACATTCAGAAGGTACCTTCAAGTGGTGGATCTGCGAAACAAGTACTGTAAAGAAAGTCTATTGTCTATCCAAGTGTTCCACTAGCCAAGGCAGGGATATTTCATGCAGACATACTAATGGCAACTTTCAGGGTCCCAAAGTAATAGACTTCAGATGCAGATTTAGGAAGGCATGATTTATAAATTAGGTAATGCCCTGAAGATATGTTGATACTGTTAGTTATTTTTAAAAACATATTTTTAATGGATTCTGTGGTCCAGTCAGTCACGTCATAGAAAGTTTGCTTAGGACTTGCAGTTATGATTTGCCCCCTTGACAAAGGAAAAACAACCTTCCACCCCAGGGCTTTCATATGAGGGAAATAAATGCTATATGGGTCCCCCACAACTCACCCCCCTCTCTCTCACTAAACTAAAGTTCAAAAAGGAAGGAAAGAGTTCAGCTCTCAGCTTTAGTATTGCTTTAACAGGACTAATATATGCTCTGAGACTATGAATAAGGCCATACTCAATCTTCATCCACAGCAGGGGATAAGAAGGATAAAAACACCCAATGCAATAGGGAACATTGCTTCTGTACCTTTAAAGCAAGAGGGAATATCAGCTAGACAGCTATTCACTGCTACAGTGCAATGACGTGAAAAGGTGACTGAAATTCTCAGTTGCATCTGTCCTCCCACCTCCCCAAAAGTATCAAAGGATGGGGAAAGGGTAGGAGGAACTGAGTATCAAAGCAGGGAGCCACCCTAATTTTATGAAGTTCAAAAAAAGTCTTGCAAAAAGCATCCAGACAGCTAATTCTAGTAGCTGAAAGATTCACCTTGTTCCAAAAATAGATCATAGGCAAGGGAGCATTATTCCAGGCAAACAGATGATCAAAATAAAGATTACACAGCTTGCTTAGTGTTCAAAAGGCAATTAGGTATATTACAAACTAGGAACCAAAGCCATTGGAACACTGTATTTAGAAAAACAGAAGCAAGGCTGTGATTAAGCTTCAAGTCATCATCTCACAGGAATATTAAGCAGGATTCAGCTTCAGAGAAATATTTACTTGAACAAAATATCATTACTGTGTTTAGCTATATTCAGTTCCCATTGTTCTTGAGCTCTTAACATGTAAACCCTTGCACAGTTGCTCCAACAGGGTGCTCTGGATGTTAATGGCCAACTCAAGACTGTTTGCTGCCCAAAGCAGAACAACAAATATCGTATCCAAGGCTGAGCAAGTTATTTTGTCACATGAGGTGGTGCCTAGCTCCAGAAGCAGTGTTAGAAACTCAGATCTATAAGCTAGGCACTAAAGGGCTCCTTAAACCAGTTAAACATCTGACTAGTTCAGATGACAACCTTGAGCTAGGTATATAGAACTTTGAGAACTTAAAGAAAAACAATAACTTTACCCAGGGACAGTCCACATATATATTGGCCTATTCTGACCTCTTTTTCGTAATTGTGACTGCTCCTGCTCAGGCTGCACAGAAAAGGCATTTTGGTTCCAGAAATTAATTCTGATTGTGCACATAAAACATAAAACATTCTACCGGGTGGTGGGTTATTAGTGTGTTAAAACAGTCCAGATATACAAGGTGGTAGTTGTGGGGAGAGAATCATATTTAACAATGCACAACCTTTTTCATCAACTTCCCTGGCTTTACTTACTCAGAGGACTCAACATTTAGTGCAGGGGAGGGGAACTTCAGGCCTGCAGGCCAAATGTGGCCCTCTACACCTCTCTAAGTGGCCCTTGGGACTATCTCTCCATGCCACACCCTTAACTGGCCTTGCTCTGTGTCCTCCTTGAGTGCTTCTGCCCAGATGGAATTAGCAGGATATGTTAATTTAAACACTGATGTCTTCAAAACAGAGCTTTATTCTTATTTATTTAATCGTGAGCCACCTTTCATCAAAAATTGGAGTGGAGGGCAGCAAACAAGGAGATTTAAAATTACAAAAACGCAACAAGAGAAAGGGGAATAAAATCATCCAACGGCTATAGGCATTGTTCTAGAATGCATGGGCACATTAAAAGGCTTTCACCTGCTGCTGAAAAGAATACACTGTTGGTGCCAGGTTTAACTCCCTCAAGAGGGCATTCCACAGGTAGGATGCCACCACAGAGAAGGCCCTCCCTTTTGAACATGCGTGAGATATTTCCCCTTAACCTGTTAGCACACGGGCAGCTTGGTATGACACTCCTTCAGACAGGGCCAATGCTATCATTAGGCCAACTAGGCTGCCCCCTAGGGCACACACTTCAGAGGGGCACAGTACTGGCCTTTGAGGAGCATAATTTTACACAGATTAGTTTATGTTATCTCTTATAAATTTCTGAGAATATTTTACTTTCATTTTATATATCAGCAATTAGGCTTGGTAGCAAGTAAGGGGGGCAAGAGAGTTCCTTTAGAGCTGATGTAACACAAATCAATTTGGCAAACCTGCCAGTATCCTAGCAGCCAAATTCTGTACTAGTTGAAGCTCTGAAACTGTTTAAGCGAAGCCCCACATATAAACACCTCACAGTAATTCAGCCAGGAGCTTGTAAAATATATAAGAGGTTCAAAATCATTAGTATTCGCCCTGTCAAGGGCCTCATCATCATGCTCGGCACGCTAACTCTTCATACAACCTTCCACATTAGGCTATAGAATAGTTTCAGGTTCCCTACTGTCGTTCAGTTTCCTATCATGCCAATAAGCTCCATTCTGGTCCCCCATCTCACTGTTTCCTCAACTTTCTTGGTAATAAAGAGTGCCCCCTAAGAAGCAGAAAGCAATGACATTGTGTTATTCTCTCTTTGGATTCCGCTGCCAGTTGCTCATCTAGATAGTAAACCACAGAGCTCCGGGCTTCAATATTCCACAGAGATTGCCCTGAGCAACAAAATGAAGATGAAGAAGCTGCTGCAGTTGTTTTTTTTTTAAAAAAAAATTATCTTAAGTGAAATGTTTAGATTCTGCTGAAGCAGATTCACTCACCTGGGAAACTTCTTATCCCAGGATTTATAGCTGCAGGGAAGGAAAGAGACACCCAGGACTGTTAAACACATGGCGATGACAGCATTGGCTTCTAGACAACTATGTCTATCTTTCTTCAACTGCCAGCTCATTAAACACACCCTGCAGCACCTGAAAAATGGCTCACTTACCCCAATGTGCTGATAAATCCATTTGTTGATCCCTCTGCGTACAAAGAACATATGTCTCCAATATGCAGGAAACTTGACATTTTGTCGGACATCTCTGGCTTGTTGGCCCTAAGGGAGAGAAAACAAACTCATCATTATTTATTAGCCATTTGCTCAGATTATACTCTAAGGGCAGGCAATTAAAGTCAATGGAAGTTTTGCCACATATTTATTGTAACTATATTTATTATTTTTATTATTATTGCTGCATTCCCTGGGAATACAAGTATCAAAAAAAATCTATCTAACCCTTACTCACTGAAATCAATGAACGTGACTAAGTTAGGTCCATTACAGTTTATCTACTCTGCATAAAACTTAGCTGAGTGCCACCTCTACAGATTAAACCATCATTATACCGATTGCCACAAACTCAGTAACTCATGATCAAAACTGGACATTTAAGCTTATTCGTAATATATGCAATGCCCAGGTTTGAATTATAGCCAGGGGTTCAGGTACCTAAAACCTACTGTGTTGGGGATTATCCAGAAGGAGCTGAGTCGAATGGCATTTGTGGCTTTTTGTCCTCTCCCCTGTGAGTTAGGGAAGAGGCAAAGCTTAAGTGGTGGAGTTGCCGATTCAATCCCTGCCAACTCCAGTTAAAATAATCAGATAGCAGTGGTGGGAAAGGCCTCTGCTGGAGATCCTGCTAGTAACTAGCCCAGATAAACCAATGGTTTGACTTGGTATAATGGTTCAATATGTGCTTTACCATAGTCTTCTAGAAATGTTGCTAGGCATCATCTTCTACGATAAATACTAATGCAAAGCAATCATCATCTTATCACTGACGCTCAAAATCCCATGCAATATGAGAAGAATGCTGGGTTGACTGGACATCAGTTTCAAAATACTGGCCAGCACCACATTATTATTGCTCTCTGATTTCACACAATACAGCAGCTGAACTGACAGACCCTCCAATTCATTGCTTTCTCAAGAGTAGGTGAAAACAGCTCACCAGCAAGTGTTAAACTCAGCGCCTCATGAAGAAAAAATAAACCTAAATCTAGTTGTCCACAGACAATTCAACAGGTTGTGAAGTATATTATTTATGAATGGTGAGACTGCTAGGTGTAACTGTATAGCATGCACAAAGGCCATAGTCCAGGGGTCAATGTATGAACAGTATGTCCACATTGGCAGGTCTAATCATGCAGAGCTTTCTCATCCAATCAGCAGCCTCACAGAAGGGTACTTGTCAGGAAATAACCCATTCAGTCATCTCCATTCACGTGGTTGCACTATTCATACATGCAATTGCATAGCATGGGATTGTGCAACTAGGAAGGAGCCCCCATGATACGGGGAACACTTGTAAAAGTTTGCCCCGATTCCTCTCTCAGCAAGAAGTGCACACAAGGACAAACAAAAAACCAATGGAGATAGATAAATTATTAAACACAGCATTAGAGCTATTTGGAAGTTAATATAATACTGTAGTATCCAATATTTTTATTGCAATGTAAACACAGCCTCTGATCTGCAAATACAAGCCGTGGTTTTTTGATTTTTGTTCTTTTAAAAAAAGGTTTATACCTTACTCCTACAGAGGAAATCATCAAGTATACAGACACTTGGGAGTATAAAAACTGAAGCGAAAGAATAACAATTGTTTCTGAACTAAAACGCTCTGTGTGCTGTGTTTCATTAACAGTCACTTGGCTTTGCTTATTCATTTTTCACCCGCTGACCCTGCAGAGACCTGTGACTAATTAAAAATTTCAGGAACAAGCCAGCATGTTGTAGCTTTTAAGTGTGACCAAGTGCTCCACCACTAGTTCCCAACACCCACCCATAATGACACAGCTCAAGTAGACATGCAAAGCATTGAGATTATTTCTCTTTTGGTGGAGAAATGGCTTCAATAGCAAGAAATGTGGCACTTATTGCAAAACACAGCCATGAAATCATACGGGGGAGAACTGTTCCCATTTCATTGAACATTAACTTGTTTACAGTGAAAAGTACAGATCAAGCCAACAGCGAGATCAGCCAAGGACAGCACTTGCAGCTCACACAAACACACCTGAGAGAGAGAGAGCTTTCAAGCTGTTTAAGCTCATTTGGTCTAGTTTGGGTTTCTCTCTTTGGTCTCGAGGGCCTTTTTAGTGTAACAAACTTGAAAGAGTTTACAAGCAATTTGAATCTAACCTGTGATCGCTCAGA
Organism: Lacerta agilis; assembly: GCF_009819535.1. Taxonomy (NCBI): domain Eukaryota; kingdom Metazoa; phylum Chordata; class Lepidosauria; order Squamata; family Lacertidae; genus Lacerta; species Lacerta agilis. The sequence goes on from NC_046313.1 coordinate 88,208,911, forward strand.
AGCCACGCTGAGAAGGGGAAGGGAGTCTACACAACTCTGAACAGCCCCAGCCAGCAAATGTCAATGGTTGGGGATTATGGGAATTATTCCAAAATGTGGAGAACACCAGCTTAGGGAGGACTGCTGTAAACCATCAGTGCTGACTACTTCGACTGGCTAAGGACATAATTTTACGAATTCTAATAGTACTCTATTGGCCTGAATATAAGCCTCACTTTTTTTTCCAAATTCCAACTGTGAAAAGTTGAAGTGCAGCTTAAATTCGCGGCCTTACAAAAATTGGCTTTTACGATATCATTGCTGAAACAGACATACAGTAAAATGGAACGGGTGTGAGTGCCTGCAGAATTTTAAAGGTGCAGCTTATATTCGGGTGTGGTTTATATTTGGGTCAATATGGTAAAATAAAGAGTTTTAAATAGTAGAGGCACCCAAGATCTTCTGAATGGTCAGCTTTTTGAAACTATATTTTAAGTTCTCTCATGCAGCCTGATTACAGAAATTTTGGCGTATTAGTTCGTCTTGCCTGCAACAAATTTAGTGGGAGTGCAGGGCTCTATAAGTTCTTCCAAGCTGCCATGGGCAATGACAGTCAAATGGCCTAAACAACCTTTGAAAGAAGCAAGTGAAGCCATTCTGAGCTCAGAAGAATGTTCTTAGCAACATTTTGTACCAGGTGTTCTCACTCATTCCCTGCAAATAGGCTTTAGTGATTTTATAGGCATTGCTGTGGAATACAACACATCAGAAAGCACTTTTACCCTAGAGAAAGTTAAGCCACTTACAATTACTGTCCCAGATTGTTCCTACCTGTTTGAATGTCCAACCAAAGTGTGTGTGTGTGTGGAATAGAAGAAATGTTATTAACCTAAGCCCAACATACAAATACCAGCACTAAACCAGCACTGCATCCTTAGCAAGCATTCTAGCATACAGAATCCTGTTGCTTTTAATTGTTCCAGCAATCGCACCATCCTCCACTTCCAACTTTCGGGGGAAAGGAGTATTGCTTATGTAACAAAAATGGCACCACCCACCTGCTTCAGGAGGTATCAGAAGCCTTGGGGAACCTCAACATTTGCAAACTACAACAAAGCTTTTGGGGGGGGAATCATAAGGGGAAAGCCCAGAAACAGCACAATGAGGCTGGAGCATGCAGGGAATGCTAGCCAACTGTTGGAAAGGAAAACTAGAAGGGGGATAATAGAATGAGGTATCCTGGGAGGAGGATGTAGCTGACTTGAACACTAAACAGGACGGCTCTATAATACAACACTTGGTCCTAATTGTCTCCAATAACTGTTTTCAAAATATTACACCAATATTCCAGCACCAAATCTTTAAAAGCAAACCAAATAAATAATAAGTACCCCTTAGGTTCAGAGGATCCTTTACTCCTGAAATGTCAATTCAAGGTTATTATTCCTAAGAATTGCCTTCTAGACTCAGCCAAGTTTGTCAAGCCCTAAATTCCTCCTCAGACAACAGCCAGAGAGATGTTGTTTGGAGATCGCAAGCAAGGAACGATAGCAATACCCTTCTCTGGCTTTCCCCACCATCTGTTTTCAGGGATATGTCTGTAGCTATCATTATTTTTGTCCTAGCTATCCTCCCAGGAGCTCGAGGTGGTATACATAATTATTCACTTTCCCATTGCATTCTCATAATCACCCTGTGAAGCAGGCTAGGCTGAGAGGCAGTGACTGTCACAAGATCACCTATTGAGCTTCATGGCTGATTTGAAACCTGGTCTCCCAGGTCCTAGTCCAATACACTCTCTGCAGCACCACACTGGCTCTGTTAGGGTGGCCCTTGTAGGATTGGGAAATGATCTCCACTTGTAGATCATTAGGTAGTGTCCTTCTATCAGGCAGGGAACCTATATTCACAATTTTTAAATAACAATGAGATTCCTTTAGAAAACAAAGAGAACTACTTTGGAATAGAGTAGAAATAACTTGTATGCATATTCAAGGCAGTTTTCAAGGGCTGCAACAAAGCTACCTGTAGTTATAGCCACCACGGAATTCAGCTCCTTAGTCAGAAAAACAAGAATGCTGTCAGTAGTGCAGAACTCTATACTAATTTAGACTGGAGGACAATGTCAGTAGCATGGAGCTGGGTCCAAAATCTAACAGATATCATTATGCCACTTCATAACTATACAGTGGTACCTCTGTTATCAAACATAATCCATTCCAGAAGACTGTTCAAGTTCTGAAATGTTCAAAAACCGAAAACTCAATAGCAGACGCTGTGTGGCATGTTTGACTTCCGAGTCGTGTTCAAAAATCGAAGCATTTACTTCCAGGTTTATGATGTTCTAAAACCGAAATGTTCACCAACGGAGACATTCGAAAACATCTTGATTGATTCTAGCCAATAGGGCTGCAGATTATAATTGGTCATTAACCTACTAAATCTTCAGTTACGTGACCTGAATTATGCTTCATTAGCATATGTTCTACGTCAGTGGTCCCGAAGATTTCCCCCCCCCCCATGGACCACCTGAAAACTGCCAAGTGTCTTGGCCAACAACTTAATGATTTATTTATTTATTTATTGCCTTTTGTAGCAGTTGTGCTGGATGGCCTTTAATTGTGTTTTTACACACCTTCCATAGACCACTTGCTGACCATGAGTGGTCCATGGACTGCAGTTTAAGAACCCCTGCACTACACAAGCTGTGGGGGTGTGTAGCACCGTGAGAGGCAAACTACAGTTCCTCCCCAAAAATAGGGTCGAGGAAGTAATGTGATTTCACATGTATGGTGTGGATGTGATCTAATTCATTGAGGTGGTGAAGCTGTGGTCTGGGGCTGGACTACTTTGGACTGCAGGTAGATGCTCACACAATGAAAAACATTGTCAGAAATTCCCCTGCCCCATAAAATGTATACACCACTTGATTGTTTAAAAAAAAAAAACCCTTAAAGCAGTTTACAAAAGATAAAACAATAAAATCATTTTTTAAAAACTACAACACTATTTTAAAACATACGAAAGTTTAAATACTAAAACAGATTAAAATTACCTCAACATTCTAAACATCTGGGTAGGCTTATCTAAACGCAGAGGTTTTCAGCAGGCACCAAAAACACAGGACACTAGGTATCTACAAGAAGGGTGCCAACCTAGATTTTTCAATTCGACTCTCTACCTCACATATAATTTTTCCTTGTGAAGGGCTTTATATTTTATGCATGCATCCAACCTGCAGTCTGACTGACACGCACATCACTGTCAGACTCAACATCTTTTTATACTTTGGGGGAGCAAGACTGATGCAACTTTTCAATCTCTTCAGTTTCGTTAAAAGCAAAATGCTTATTCAAAATTATACCTGGTGGCTAATAAAATGACAGTGTAGTCTTTTAAAAGCCACAAGTTGGTGAGGAAGCAGGACTGCCCAAAGTGTTTAATAATATTAAAAAGGAAGGTAGATAAGGACATAAGGTGCAATTCATCTCCACGTTCATATATTTTATCTAATCTACGCACACACACACACATATACATACACAAAAAAACCATAAAAAGCAAGAATGAGTACACTCTGATCTTTTCAATTTGTAGCCAAATACCAGCCTTTTAACATGTCTGCTCGCTCACTCTCTCTCAGCAGTTTAAATCTGAATCCAATTCACCATTACACACATTTTTTTTATATACAAAGTGGTTTATGCCAAAATTACTATTGAGTGGTGTAAAACTAAGTCATACTGTGGGTAAGTTAAGTTCATTATTTCAGAAGGTCTACTCAGACTTAGTTTTATACTACCCACTGTACAATTAGAAAAGCACACTTTCCATATATATATATATATATATATATATATATATATATATATATATACATACATACCTATGTTCTTAGTCCAACCTGCTTTATTTTTCAGTATGTGTTACCCCACCCACCCCTCTTCTAATGCCTTCTACCTTCCCCCAAAGCACCTCATTCTGGATGCAGCTGTGGCCCTTCTTCAGGCTCCTGGAATAAGAAACTGGGAACAGTTCCTTGCTGTTTTGGATTCCTGCAGGAAGTCTGCCTGCTGCTCTTCCCAGCAGCAGCAGCAGCAGCAGCAGCAGCAGCAGCAGCAGCAGCAGCTGTCCTCTCTTCACAGAGGCTGGAGGTGCTCTTTAATGCAAGCAAAACTAGCCTCTTGTCTCTTACAGCTGCTTGTGCAAATATCCCGTCTCCGCAATAAAGTATCAGGATGGCCGTATGAAACGGATGTGCAGCAATCACCTGAACAAGCGCACGCTTTATATGAAGAGTGCCATGGGCGGGCCAAGAGATCTAGTTTTAGAGAGGGGAACAATTCCCATTAGGATAAAAAAATAATTACGAAGCTCTAGTTTCGGCCCACATAATGCTAGCTTTCCACTTCGCCCTGAGGCAGCATGTAACGCAAAACACAAGTCAGTTAAAATGACATTCTCCAACGTTTCAGCAACTTGCACTTGACCCTAAATAAATTTAACCAGAAAAAAAGTTAACTCATTATTTCCGATTATGTTTGCTAAGCTCCTGGTGTCCATTCCCAATGGGTTGTATTCAGCGAAAGCATCCAATTAGAGAAGAGATCAGCAAACTTTTCCAGCAGGTCCACTGTCCCTCAGACCTTGGGGCGGACTATATTTTGAAGAAAAAAATGAACGAATTCCTATGCCCCACAAATAACCCAGAGATGCATTTTAAATAAAAGGACACATTCTACTCGTGTAAAAACACGCTGATTCCCGGACCATCCACAGGCTGGATTTAGAAGGTGATTGGGCCGGATTCAGCCCCTGGGCCTTGTGTGCCTACCCATGAATTAGAGCAGGGACTTCTGCCTGAACAACAGAGCTCCCTCTACTTGCCCCTCATCTGATCTAGGGGGCCTGAGGAGGAAACCACAGAACAGATTTGTGGGGAAATGTGGGGGTGACAGGGAGAGGAAGTTCCACAGCAGAAGTGAAAGTCCTTCCACCAATGGGACAACTTCAATGAATTACAGCCCATTTAATCTTTACTGTATTAACAATGATCAAAGGATCTAACAGGTTATTTTAGGTCACAGAAGACAAATTCCAAATGAGCTCTTGAAGCCAACTCTAAAGGCACAGAGCCCAAGAAAAGTAGCCAAGCGTCTGATTCCACTAAGCCCTGCCTGTCCAGCCTAGACTTGAATTGTCAAATTCTTGGCTGAATTCCAGAGTTGCATTAAAATAATGGACAGTTTATAAGCCTGCAATGTACATACTCTTTGCCCATACTTGGATGAAATGCACTGCGCATATAAAATGCCATAATGAGAAAGTTGTGATACAGGACAGAGTAATATTGCACATGGTTTTTTGTTGTTGTTTTTTGCAATCTACTTGAGAGAATTTCTTACAATTTCTTAATAATAATAATAATGAAGTATTGCACCAGATGCCTTCCATGCCATGACTTAAAATGGTGAAGTAATTCTACTATTCACCACACCTAAAAAGGTAAAGGTAAAGGACCCCTGACAGTTAAGTCCAGTTGCGAACAACTCTGGGGTTGCGCCACTCATCTCGCTTTACTGGCTGAGGGAGCAGACCTTTGTCTGCAGACAGTTTTTCTGGGTCATGTGGCTAGCATGACTAAGCCGCTTCTGGCGAAACCAGAGCAGCGCACGGAAACGCCATTTACCTTCCTGCCGAAGTGGTACCTATTTATCTAATTGCACTTTGATGTGCTTTTGAACTGCTAGGTTGGCAGGAGCTCGGACCGAGCAACGGGAGCTCACCCTGTCGTGGGGATACGAACCACCGACCTTCTGATCGGCAAGCCCTAGGCTCAGTGGTTTAGACCACAGCGCCACCCGCGTCCCTTTACCACACCTAGATTATAAAAAGTTTCCATTCTGCTTGACAGTTCTGAATGCAGACTCGTATAATCCCTTCACTCAGGAAAAGATAAAATGAGGTTCTTGCTAATCTTTATATTAAGTCAGATGTATGGTTCTATAAAAGGCATCTTCAAAGGGAGACAGCTTTTAACCTTGTTCACTAAGGCTGCCTCACAACTTACAGCAGAGATTCATACATTTCTCTGTAAAAATGTACAGCGCAAGTGGCTGCAGCTTTTTAGAAATTCTGTGTACCACACCGCATTCTTGTTTGAGCCACATTACAACATCGGTCAATGTTAAAAGTTAAGGCACGTAACAGTCCTTAATCTACAGTTAAAGTTTGTCAATCCACACCATTTCTTAATACATCTTCCACAATACCCTTGAAATGCACACATACCAACAACTTGGTCCTCAACATGATTGTTTAGAAGTGGTTTGTTGTTTTATTTTTTTGCTTGCAGATACATAAGAGTTACGATCAAAAGCCTTTGAGAGACATATCTTCCCTGAAAGCACCACAAATCATGCTTAAAATTAGCTTTCACGGTTACTGTATTTACAATTCAAAATGCTAATAAGAACCAAAACATATACAGTGGTACCTCGACTTACGAATTTTATCCGTTCCGAATGCACATTCGTAGGTCGAAAAATTCGTAAGTCAAAAAAACCGATTTCCCCATAGGAATGCATTGGAAATGAAAAATTCGGGAAAATTCGTAAGTCGAGTAAACCACATCTAAAATTCGTAAGTCGAGTAAACCCCATCTAAACCCGCCAATGGATGTCCTTCGGATGTCGAAAAATTCGTAGGCGTGTGGGCACTTTTTTCATTCATAAGTTGAAAAATTCGTATGTCGTGTAATTCGTAAGTCAAGGTACCACTGTATTTGGTTTTAAAAGATAAACAACAATCTTCTAGTTCCAGCCATCCAGCAACACATTCAAGACTAAGAGGGGTCTCATGACTCAACATCAAAATGCTCAGGAGCATTGCAAAAGGACTGGTATACATTTCCTTGCCCCCTCCTCACTTTCACACCACGTGGCTTTAAATGAATGCCTAAGCAGGGCTTTTGTCTCTATGGGACAGGGGTGGAAAACCCAGTGCCCTGCATATGTCGTTGGATTACAATTCCCATCATTCCTGATCACTAGCCATGAGGGTTGGGTCTGATCTGCAGGGCACCAGGCTCTCAACCGGTGCTACAGAATTTGATACTTAAAACATAAAATATATACAGTAAACCTATTCCTTGCTTGCCTTCTGCCCAGATGCAATTATCACCATTCTGAATGGGCCTGGGGAAGTAATTATTTTTTAAAAAAATTAACAGCAGGATTGTCTTGCCAGATCATCAAGACCAGCATTCTCCTGACATTGGCCAGCCAAATGCCTCCATAAGCTCACCATGGCAGCCATCTCTGCTTCCTCACCCTCCAAGCATCTGGTACTAAGGGATACGCTGCACCTGAATGTCAACATTACATACAACTACCGGTAGCATGGCTGATAGTTATTAACTGGTCTTTTCCTTTTTCAAAGCTATCTGAGCTAGTAAGCTACCATCTTGTGGGAGGGAGCACACTAAGTTAATAGGGTCCTGTGTGAATAAATTACCAGTCCTAAACCTACAGCTAATTTCATTGGGTGACCCTGAGTTTTCTGAGGTCTTGTCAATGGGAATAAGGAGAAATGCCTTCTCTGTTGCAGCTCTGAAATGGACCCACCTGGTTTCCTATTTATTGTATTTGTTTCACCTGTTGAAGACAGGGCATAGTATTTAAGGGATACAAGGATGGACTTATTTATTTATTATTTTATTGATTTAATTTACATACCACCCTATACCCGGAAGTCTCAGTGCGGTTCACAAAACAAAATCAAAATATAAAACCACAATGTATATAACCAAAATAAAAACAACCCAGTAACACTCCACAAAAAAACCACATTTTAAAAGAGACTTACAGCGTCTCTCTTTTTTTTTTTTTACACTTATTGATACACAAGTGTTAACTTTCCTGAACCAAGTGAAGCCCTGAGAAGTTGACTAGAAGTTCTACGTAATACCTCCCCATAGAGTCATTTTCTCAGGGGACGGCCCTTAAATAAGAAAAGACCTTAGCTATAGGAGGGAAGAGTTATTGCTAAAACGCTTGGAAGTCTGTTTGTGGGAGGCACTGATAATGAAGGCAAAATCTCTAGCATGTAGGTGAGGCATGACTGCATTCAGCGCTCTATGCAGTACATACAAAGCTTTTCTCCCAACAGTTTAAGCCCATTTAAAAAGCAGTAGCTGCCCCTTCGAGTGTGAAGCGACTGCACAATCTGTCACACAGCAATTTTTCTTGACTTCCTCCTAAATAACCAGAACGAATTAAGCGGCGCAAGCTAGCAGGTGACAGGGTGAAAATTCAGAGGCTTGCCAAACTCAGCACAACTATGGGATGGGCTAAGGGAGGATTGATAAAACCATCACCAAATTATGGACCAATACCATAACGGGAATTCAGCTCAGTTACCTTTTTTTCACACTACTGCTTGAGTCCTGGAAAGTGACAGATAAGATTCCATCACTTCTCTTCAGTATGGCCAATGGGCAGAGATGATGAGAGTTGTCTACGAGGCTAAGAACCCCTGTGCAGAGGATGAGTAACATCTGGATGGCCCTAACTACTGTAACTAGGAGCAACTGTGGACAGAATTACAGCAGATAGCAAGTTTGGCATTCTACTAAAGGAAGCAGTTTCTTTCCAGAAACCCAGCTTTCACACTCCATTAACCATTATCACAGCTGTCATAGGCCGACTTGCCCAGCCACCTGACATACAAAACGTTTCCTGAGCCACAGTTGTGAGAGGTAGAGAGTGGCACTTGCTAGTGGAGAAGCAAGCCCTTCTTCAACCCAGTTTGGTGCAGACCAGTCTCCTTTGAGCCAGCCAGTACCTGTATCGGATACAGGGCTGAGTTCTCCCGATCTGAAATGAGATTTCTAATGTTGATAGAGCACCCTTCATTGATCATGCAAGGATATTGTGTAACGGCATTTTGCAATACAGCTCAGCTCTTTGCAAAAAGTGACATGTTTTCAAGAGGCCAAAAGAGGAACATGCTTATTTTGCCTCTGGGAAGCATGAAAAGAGAAATCCCAGCCGCATTAGTTACTAGTCATAGTTGGCTACCAAGGCCAGCCACAACTGGAGGATCCCTGATGACGGCTCAGACCCAAGTTTCACAGGTACAACTTACTGAGAGCCAGTGTGGTGTAGTGGTTAAGAGCGGTAGACTCGTAATCTGGGGAACCGGGTTCGCGTCTCCACTCCTCCACATGCAGCTTGGGCTAGTCACACTTCTCTGAAGTCTCTCAGCCCCACTCACCTCACAGAGTGTTTGTTGTGGGGGAGGAAGGGAAAGGAGAATGTTAGCCACTTTGAGACTCCTTCGGGTAGTGATAAAGAGGGATATGAAATCCAAACTCTTCTTCTTCTTCTTCTACTGGAGAGACCTATCTCAGCATCGAAAGTTTTTAAAGACTTTGGGCTGAAGTCCACATAGCACTAGATAGGCTAGATTAGTGTACATTTAGGAATATGATCTGAATGAGTGCAAATGCTAATACAGGATCCCAAATGTTTGGTGCTTGCAATATATTCCACATTAAGGGAGACAGACCCCTAACTTTCATAAGATACACTTGTCCATGCCTTGACTGATACTTCACCCAGTCAAAGGAAAGTCATAACGCACAGATGGCTTTCAGAGAACACTTCTGTAATTTCGTGTGCGTCCCTCTCAGCTCCAAATAACAGGGATCTGCCCTGCAGTGAACAGAAGAGAACTGCTATTACAATTCAGGAGGCCCAAACAGAGCCCTTTTTTGCAATCCGATAAGATTCAGCCTACACAGTGCAATCTGGGATTTTGAAAAAAAAAATGCAACACTGCTTTATCTGCTATAAATGGCTGGCTTTTCAGCTCAAGTTATTGTGCGCTAGCAATTCTAATCCAGCACATAAAAACATTCCACTTAAACACCAATTTTATAGCATTAAACTTGCACAGATGCAACAGTAATCCTATTTTTACACAATAACCCATGATCTTCAATTCATAAGGTCCTCTGCCTTTCATGAGCTATTTGTTGGCAGGGATGAGAGTCATCTCTCTTGCCCTACATTACCTGCAAACAGTGTTTTTTTCTAATAAATAAATAAATGTTTAGGGGTACTCTCATTTTCCTACTCATATTGAAATACTGCCCCTCAATGAGACCAAACTAAGATTCACAAAATGTTTAGGGGTAGGTGTTTCCCCCCCCCCAAAAAAAAATCAGTGCCTGCAGAAGTAACTTGCACAACATGTTGATTTGTAGGCTCACTGAAGTCATGCATGCAAGCACGCTTAGGTAAATAACCTAGGGTCCTGAGAAGCAGCTGCAGACACAATAGTCTGCCCTCAATGCAACTGCAACACATCCTCAGGGTGTTTGAAGCCCAGCAGTCCCAGCATGCAGCAGCACAAATTCTTAATACAGCTTCATTGCAATAAACTGCAGGCTTACAAGTGTAAAACCAATTACAAAAACATATCCACACACAATGAAATTTCATCAAAACATTTAAAACATCCATAATTAAGAGGTCTAATAAAACAAAGTCTATTAAAACAACATAACTAAGCAGATAAAACAGCAATTAGATCACAAGGTTAAGGTCAGGAGAATGCTTGTTTAAACAGGTGTGTCTTCATGAGCCAGCTGAATGCCAAATGAAAGATTTATAGGGATATACCAGCTGAATGTTTTGTGCCAATATCCCTGCCAATAACTTTACTCATTCAAATGTATGCCAGCACCAGAGAGATTCCATGGACAGGATCTAACCAGCTAGATTGCCTTTCCTCCCCAGCACCTTTTAGCAAATCAGAAGGACACATTTTAGAACTCAGCACAAATGTTCACAAACTGATAGATTTTAACAAAATAATAAAAATTCCTTCCAGTAGCACCTTAGGTAAAGGTAAAGGGAACCCTGACCATTAGGTCCCGTCGCGAACGACTGGGGTTGCGGCGCTCATCTTGCTTTATTGGCCTAGGAAGCCGGCGTACAACTTCCTGGTCATGTGGCCAGCATGACTAAGCCGCTTATGGCGAACCAGAGCAGTGCACAGAAACGCTGTTTACCTTCCCATCGGAGTGGTACCTATTTATCTACTTGCACTTTTGAAGTGCTTTCGAACTGCTAGGTTGGCAGAAGCAGTGACCAAGCAACAGGAGCTCACCCTGTTGCGGGGATTCGAACCGCCGACCTTCTGATCAGCAAGCCCTAGGCTCTGTGGTTCAACCCACAGCGCCATCCGCGTCACAGTAGCACCTTAGAGACCAACTAAGTTTGTTATTGGTATGAGGTTTCGTGTGCATGCACACGAAAGCTGCAAACCAATAACAAACTTAGTTGGTCTCTAAGGTGCTACTGGAAGGAATTTGTTTATTTTGTTTCGACTACGGCAGACCAACACGGCTACCTACCTGTGATAGATTTTACTTCCCTTCATCCCTTGATTCACTTAGTGAACCAGATGTCTCCAAATCTAAAGCGACCAGAAAGCGCAGCAAATGAAGAGTCCTAGAATCTCAAATCATTTTAAACTGCATGCCCTTCAGAGATATACGAAGGGCGTCATTCCACTGCTGCCAACCAGGATACTCACTCTTCTCCCGCTAGGCGAAACTCAGTCGCAAGGCATACAAACTCCACTGTCTTTGGGTCCTAACCTCATACAAACAGAAATCTTAATACAGTCTCTTTCACTGAAACGTAAGTACCCATCTTCAGATAGGGTATCTGCAACCTGAGGGACCCCATTCTAGGTTGGACTAGCCAAGGACTGGTGGGATGATCAGGCTCTGACAAGAGTTTTTCATCTCTTGCATGCGGCAGGTTGCTTGGTTTAGGCCAGAGATAGACAACTAGTGGTACAGATTCACACACAAGGAAAAGAAAATGCTTTTCAAAAACTGAGAAGTAGTGATAACCCAACACCATTTTTGTGTGTTTTATATGGCGCACCCTACCAGTTCCAAGAGGGAATTTTTGTGTGACATCTTTTAAAAATGAAGAAGCAAAAACCAAAGCTTGGCTACTGAGCCCCAGTAGCCTATCATACATGATGAAGCAGTGGTGCAGACCTGCCTTAAGTGCTTCCAAGCCCTATAATTTCAGTAATTTAAATAAGCATTTGAATAAGTTTTAAAACAAATAATATTTTTAAAAATCAGTGAGTTGCTTTGCGTAGCCTCACTACTAGAACACTGGTTTTGCTCCCCACACAATGAAACTTTTCTCCTCAGTCCAACTTGTTCTGTAGTTAACAAGTTTTTCTATGACGAGAAGTTCAGCGTACTTTAACGCCTTGCCACGCCAAGTATTTTTAGCATGCGCTCCAGCACTAATTGTCAGTACCTGTGAGTCTCAGCCACCGACTAAGCAGAAAAGAGGAGTCAAGATAATGCACATTTTGTAGTCACAGGGACAATTCCTTATTTAGAACCTGCAAGCTTGTCAATGCCTGAAGATTAGCTTTCAGAACAGAGAAGCCATGCCTGGAATAATAACAGAACTGTCATCCAGTATAAAGGAAATAGTACTCTTGCTACCAGCAGCTTACACAATCAACCCAATCATTCAGGGATGTGCTCCCAAGCATTTTGCCAAGTACTCAGGTGCTGCACGTCAACCTTCGTAGAAACTGGAGCTTTCTGCCCCCTAAAACCAGCATTTACCTTGTGATCCCTTGTAGTGCATTGGTGGGGTGGCTGGATGCACTCTTTCATCTTATGCTCACACACATACAAGCCTTTTCTCAACTTGGTCCCAGAAAAACGAGCAGACATCTTTCTTACCACTGTGGAGTAATCCATTTATTATCATCATCTGGCATCCCATCTGCCTTTTGTCCGGGCAGATAAAGCTCTGAAGTAGGACTGCGTTTTCTGGACAGTGGTGATGCCTCTGAGAGTCCCCTGCACCTTTAACACAGGCAGCAGTCAAAAAATCTCGCGTGCCGTCATTCTTTGCACGGCGTGTTTCTTTTATCTATTTAAACAATCTACATACCACTTAACAGCAGTAACCCCTGTGTGATTTACAAGGATACAATACAAAAAGCAAATGACAGTTGAAACTATAAACCCACACTTCAATTAAAATGCTTGCTGGAATATTTAAAGAGTCTTCAGCAGGCCACAGGAGTTCTGCACGGAGTAAGCCGCACCTCAACTGGAAGTCAGTTCCATAAAATTGAGCCCACAATACTAAATGTGCAGCTCCTGGTGGGATAAGAGCCATGCATATGAGCCACACGGGACCACTAACAGTCATTCACCTGAAGATTTCAGGGATCAGGCTGGGAATATAAGGGACTGGGCAGTCATTGAGTATCCTGGACCCCAATTGTTAAGGGCCTCACAAATAAATACATACAAGAACCAGTAGCGTTTTGAGCCCCAGCATTATGTGCTAGCACTAGTCTGCCCCCATCAAAAATCTAGCCACAAAATTTTGCACCAGCTGGAGCTTCCAGTCCAGGCACAAGCATACTTCTTATCTATTGGCATAAGAGAAGAAGTGATGCACAGTGGCTCTCTTTGGTGCAGCTGGAGGAACGCTCAAGGTGGTACCTTACTTTTTCCAAGGCACGCGTTAGCTCATTTTGTGGCACAGCAAATGCCTTCCAGCAAACACTTACTGCCGGGAAAGTTAGTTCAGCTATAACTGTCCATAAGGGGATTCCAGGGAGGGTGGAAAATATAACTCAGACATTCTCAAAGCCTTCCCATGCCCAGCTGCGTTTCACTTTGAAATGGAGACATCCTCCTCCTTCCCGTTCACTGTGATGCTTTAGAAACAAATAAAGGTGGCGGTACCTGGAGTACTTTGGCCACCTCATGAGAAGAGAAGACTCCCTAGAAAAGACCCTGGTGTTGGGAAAGATGGAGGGCACAAGGAGAAGGGGACGACAGAGGATGAGATGGTTGGACAGTGTTCTCGAAGCGACTAGCATGAGTTTGGCCAAACTGCGAGAGGCAGTGAAGGATAGGCGTGCCTGGCGTGCTCTGGTCCATGGGGTCACGAAAAGTCGGACACGACTGAACGACTGAACAACAACAACAACCTGGAGTTTAAGCACGCTGAACCTGCAATTCCAACATGCAAGGGGACTAGTCATGGCATTACTCAGCGGGGAGAGAAAGACACTTTGTATATGCTCAGTGGCAGTGGGAAAATGAGTTAAACGATGAGTTCCAAGGCTGAGATCCGGGTCAGATTAAACCCAGCTCGCCCACCAACAAAAACAAAAGGAGCCCTTGTCGATGTTGTCCATTTATTGTCTGTGAAACTGCACCCTTTGCCAGCTGCAAGGGTTATGAGTGAGGCTAACTGATTCTTCACTATTCATAGTTGTGGGTCAACCACATGCACTCTCTCCATCTAACGCACCCTAAGGTTTTATCATGGAATGAATACCAGAACAGATTGCTCCAGTTCAGTCCCCCCCCGAGGTTCCCAAGAAGAATGGCAGGTACACACCAAGTTGTATTCTTCTATGATTCAAGCAAGCAGAGTAATTAGTTGCCTTGTCCAGCATCCAAAAAGAATGCCATCTTGGATGTAATTTCTAGTGTGCAGACGACTTCAGTTTGGCAAAGCTACCCATCTCAAATTAGCTCATCTGACTGTACATCAACCTCACCAAGACTCTCAATCAGCATTTCTCAGACTGTGCAATATGATCCCACAAAAGGAGCTGAAACGTGCGTTGAAAAATCAAATCACTTTACTATATGCCCTCAGAACAGGGAAGTCCCATGAAGCATCTATCTCCCCATCATCCTGAGAGAGTGGGAACATTTGCCTCAAGTTTCCCTGGCACAACCCACGCTACAACTGACAGAGGCAGGGCATTCAGGAACATTACCTCTGCCCAGAAACAACAAACCTGTCTCCCAACTCATGAGTGACTGGGCAAAGAGGAAGATGGGATGCTAGGAGAAAATATTAAACTGGGCAACCTTGCAGTTGCAAAAAGGGTGCCTATCCGTGGCTTTGGATAACTACAGTAATTGAAATAGCTCTAGTATATACAGTTTTTTTCAGCTACATGCTATCCAAATCACAAGCACTTAACTCCTTTATTAACTGTTGCAAATCCAGTTGCCGGGCATGAATCTAACAATTCTTGCAATACAAGTGTGCCTTGAAAAACGGAGTACAACCTACACTTTCACTCAGAGCAGGGTGAGAGGGCTCCTCACAGAGCCGATAAAACTGATTACAGAAGATACATAACAGTTGGTCTAGCTTCTCAGGCACCCAGGTAGGAAAGCAATTGCCCTCAAGGCCCACTGTCAAACCTGAGGGAACACCTCTTAAGCAAGTACCTGGGAACAAATCTAATGTCTTAGGATTCGTTGCTTTTCTTTTGTGGAAACGGTTGGCTTTTAGCTTGGATTCTATATGAAGTCCTAAGCCAAGCTCGCTTGGCAGAAGTGGATAAAAAGCTGTATCCGTCTCAAAGCTCCATTTGCCTCCTCACATGCATCCTAATTTCCTGCTTTTATTGCACCTTCACTCTCCCAATGAGATTTCAGCAGAGGAGAAACACTTGATGTACTTGTTGCTCCATTAACCTCTTGACGATATCCACTCCCAGGGCTTTCATGCTGTGTATGTCCACGTGAGAATTCTGTGTGGCAGCTGCCACCTAACTGTCTGTCTCCTGCTACAATTACAAGAGCATCACCTATGAGCCTCAGG
The DNA here is from genome assembly GCF_009819535.1 of Lacerta agilis. NCBI lineage: Eukaryota > Metazoa > Chordata > Lepidosauria > Squamata > Lacertidae > Lacerta > Lacerta agilis. Next base: position 88,224,603 of record NC_046313.1, read on the forward strand.
ACGTTTGTAATGACCGGATTTATGTTTCTCACCTAACCACACTGGGTGCCCATGCTTTGCATGCAGTTCAATCCAGGCCTTGGCATCTCCAGTTTGGCCTGGGATAGACCCCTGCCTGAGATAGCTGCTGCTAATCGGTGTAGACGAAACTAGGCGAAAGGGATCTGTAGTCTGACTTGGTAGAAGGAAGCTTCCCACGTTCCTAACATCCAGACACAAATAAAAGTCTCTAACCATTACCAGTAGTACCAGTCTTCTCACCAGGCAGCATACTGCTGTAAATTTTGGAGACCTATTAAAGGAGAAATACACTGATCAATTTAGTGTATTATTATTATTATTATTACTATTACTATTATACTGATTATTATTTTTCCTGTTACAGGTGGGGACGTTTTTTGTGCTTTCTGGCTCCAGCAACAAAATATTCTGAGCAGTGTCTGATTAGTCTTGAAAAAGATGTCAACAGGAAGCTAAAGAACACACAATTGAGAAGTATGTGGCTTTTTTCCCTCCTCGGGCCCAGTTATTGTAGTCCAGGAAACAACTAAATATTTAGACTGTTAGACTAGTTACCAAGACCCTCAGAACTAGCCAGCTGCAACTGCCCATCTTTTGACCATTTAAGACCATCTGCAGCCAAATCTGCAACAACATTCATGTGTGTTTATATAATACATCCTTTAACTTATGTATCAAGTATTCTTAAAAGCTTGAGAGAAGGGACAATGCAGTCTCAAATGACTGTTAAAGAGGCCTATCCTAGCACAACACTACACATTCTTTTAAAAAGGCACCATGGAGGGTGAGGGCTGAGGGAAGGTTTAAAAAGGAAAAACAGCAATTCAGAAGTACTGGCAATATTCAAAGTAACAGCCTCTTTGCCCAGCCGAGATACAACTTTAATAGTTCTTTTGGAATTTATCTGACACCATGTACCTAGGGATCACTTTAACCCTGTGAACTAACCAGGTGGCTGCCAGGAAATTGCTACCTTTCAGCCTCCCATCTGTATTATGGGACCACAGACTCATTTGCCTTACAAGGAAGCAAGACCTGCCTTACAGGGTTGTTTTAAGGATCACCAATATAATGTGCGTGAAGCACTTTGTTGACTCAGCTTGCAGGTGACAGAGGAACTCTCAACGAGCATTGCTCTCCACCATCTCCGACTCTCCATTAAGTCAAGTCAGTTGTTGAATCCGCCCAATAGCCTACTTCTGCCCACCCCCAAGGGTAGCACCTTGAAATCTGAACAGTGCCCTAAATGGTACGATGCATGCAACCTTTTCAGAGCCCCACTGTGGCGCAAATATAGTATTTTCCCTCTCCTTGTGAAAATGAAAGAGAGACACACAGTGCACCAGTTTCACCTAACATGCATCTTCTAGTTCAGCAGGAGCCTCCTACAGATGTCCATCTCCTATCAGCCCCAGCCAGCATGGCCAATGGTGAGAGCTGATGGGAGCTGTAGTCCAGCAACATGTAAAGGGCTGGGCACCACAAAAAGTGGCTATGCTTGTCCACTCCTAATTGCAACGGAAGCTACCTCATTTTATACCAAATACGGTAATGTGACTGTTGAAATCAAGCTTTCATCAATATACTCAACCTGCTTTGTGATGGTTCAGTCTTTTAGCATCTGAGAAAAATAATAATGTGATCAACAGCTAGAGACTTCATTGAGCTGAATTCAGACAGTGAACTCAGTGGGGCTTCCTTCTGAGTTGACATGCATGGGATTGTATAACATGGGGTAGGAATGCAGTATTGACCAAGTCAAGATCCCATTGATTTGAATGCCCAGCCTATAGATCTAGCAAGGTCACTGAAAGTAGTCTCCACACTTGGAAGAGAAGCTTATTCCACCTATCACAAGGATCTAAAAAGTGAAGGCAGGGGGGAGAGAGAATATTACATTTACAAAGGGTTTCATTTACAAATGATTTAAGTGGAATATCGATCAGCATCAAATCCACGCGTGCAGATATTGGCTTTGCTTAAATTGAAGTTTATCTCTACTCTTCCCCATCATCCAAGCAATTTTAGGGATACAGTACTTGGAATATATGGAGATACCCATTAATAAGCCTTGCGAACAGTAAAAAAGGGGAGAGGATCACAGCAGTTCCCTCAACCTCAACTTGCTCATCTTTAAAATGGTTGTTGTGCAGATCTGTTAGCTACTGCAACAAACTGTGCAACAGCTATAAAATGCAATGGAACATCATCACTACAAACATCAGTCTCTTTACCTACAGACTGGAAGACAGGCCAAGAGGCCTGCCGTTTCCTGGTTCCATTCTGGAATTATTTTTGACAAATGAAGTGTTATGGTGCCTAACAGCTGGGTAAAATAGCAGAAATAAGTATTAAAGATGGAATTCTGAAATAATGATTGGCGGGAGAGAGAAACGCTTTGTCTTTGGCAAAGCAAAGTCCTGTATCACTAGTCTTTTAGATCTAAGTGTGATAAACAAGTTGACTGGATGGTCTTGTAGACAGTGCATACTTAGGCTTTCAAAAAGTCTGTCACTAAAGGTGCAGTGAAAGTCACTAGATAAGACAGGGGCACTTATGCATCAGCAACTGGTCAAAAAAAAAAGCAGCAAATCATAAAGCATTAAGTGGACAGTAATTTCAGTGGAGGAATGTAAACTGTGGTGCCCCAGCAAGTATCTGTACTGGTACCGATGCTATTTAATCTGAGTCAGGGTGAACAGTAATGTAACCAAGATGACACCAAATTATACAGATGCAAAGAACTCTAAATGAATTACTACGTGCTGACTGAATGGGCAATAGAACAGCAAATGGTGTTTTATATAAGCAACTATAAAGTAATGCACACTCTTGGTCACAAACTTAGGTATGTTATATATTAAGCACACACAAGCATGTACACACGCAGATGGTATCTGTCTGCAATTTTCCAGGGAAGAAATCTTGGGGTCTTGGTGGCAAGCTCAATTAAAGTATTATTTAAACATCTATAGACCACTTTCAATCTAAAATATCAAGGTGTGCTGTGGCAGTAAAAATGGTCAATTCCTTGCTATGCATTATTAATAAAGGGACTGAAAATAAAATGGTCAGTATCATAATGCGCTTATGTAAATATATGGTGCAGCTGCATTTGGAATTTTGTATCATAAAGAAGACCATAAAGAAGACTGATCGCCGAAGAATTGGTGCTTTTGAATTATGGTGCTGGAGGAGACTCTTCAGAGTCCCATGGACTGCAAAAAGATCAATCTTATCCATCCTTAAAGAAATCAGCCCTGAGTGCTCACTAGAAGGACAGATCCTGAAGTTGAGGCTCCAGTACTTTGGCCACCTCATGAGAAGAGAAGACTCCCTGGAAAAGACCCTGATGTTGGGAAAGATGGAGGGCACAAGGAGAAGGGGACGACAGAAGATGAGATGGTTGGACAGTGTTCTTGAAGCGACCAGCATGAGTTTGGCCAAACTGCGAGAGGCAGTGGAGGATAGGGGTGCCTGGCGTGCTCTGGTCCATGGGGTCACAAAGAGTTGGACAGAATGTTTGATGAAACAACAACAACATCCACTTCCAGCACCCTCATTAATAAAAACTAAACACCACATTAAACACTCCACCACCTGACAATTATTTCTCATTTTACCTATTGTTTCATTCATTGTCAACAGGTGCAGGTGTAGGGAACAGGTCTCTTTCTTAAAGAAAGACTACATATATCTCCTTTTCATCAAACATTCTGTTCCTGCACACTGCATGTACCCAACTGTTCAGCTACCTCCACAGGAGAACTGCACCATGGACTGCTACTGCATGTGTGAACACAACCTGGGTGTTTTGTTTGCTTTTCCCAAGAAGGCATCATTCTGACAGACTTCTACAGCATTAGACCCTCCCACCCCCCAAAAAACTAGACACCTAAATCTCTAAGCAGGTGCTTCCCAAACCTTTCCCCTCCTATGGGCCGCTTGAAAATTGCTGGTGGTCTTGGCCGACCACTTGATGATTTTTCTGCCTGTTGCAGCAATTGCTATGCACTGTGCTAGATGCCGTATTATTTTTAATGGTATTTTTATTGCTTGTTTTATACCACGTATCACAACTTGAATCCCACAGAGTTCAAACTGCAATGCAATGTGAGACACATACAAAGCCGTAAAAATACAATTTAAAAACCGTTATGAGTCTGTAATGTGATGTGCTGTGGACCATCTGAATGAAGTTCACAGGTGGTCCACGGACCACAGTTTCGGAATCCTTGCCCTGAACTAAAGTGAAAGGAATTTTAAGAACCTAAAAAGGAAAAGGGGAAAAAATGAACCCTCCAAAAGGCAACCTTCCACATGCCCTTCCCACATTAACTCGGGCCAATTTGTGTCAGCTTCCTTCCACTCTGTTTGATGCAAAAGCAATCAAGTTAATAACTTAGGAACTCGTGTTGCTCCCCACAAGTCAGAAGTTTGCTGCCAAAAAAAAAAAACAGCCAGACCTACAGAAGGCTCGGCTCCCGCTTAAGACGACAGCAGAGATCCGAGTTGGGGGGGGGGGGGAGAGAGAGATTGATCTGCCAGTGTTTCCAAGAAATGAAGGAGAGTTTAAAAAACGGAACTGGAGAGGATGTCGAGCCGCGACATCTTGCCGAGACCTTTGGGAATCACCCGTGTTTTAATCCGTCTCTCTTTTTTTTCCGCCCAAGCACCAACTGCACACACACAATCACACCTCTCGGATCCCCGCTCTAACACCCGCCTCCTTATCAGTTTGCTGCATCAGTAGCCATGAAGTTTTAACAAGCCGGGGGACGCCGCCTTTCAAGAGAGGTCGATGCCTTCCCCACATGATTCAAGCAGCATTTTTTCTTCCTGTCGCTGTCAAGAGTTGCAAACTTGGGTGGGGGTGGGGGCTGCATTTAGGATTCAAGAAAGGAAGGAAAGGGGAGCGCTATTTGATCTGTTGCTTCTTTCCCCGCCGCCGCCAAAGCCACAATCCCTCCTGTATAAACAGGATCAGGGTGATCTGATAATAAGAAAGGCAAGCCAAAAATAATAATAATTTTTTTAAAAAGCAACAACAACCAACCACCCCCCACCGGAGGAGATTTGTAAAGGGCTGCAACGAGAAGCTTGCAAACTAAGGCGAGTCGAGGCTGGGATTTTGAGCCTCCCCCTCCCCTGGAGAGGAAAAGCCAACTTCTGCTGCTTCTGGTCTCTTGTCACTGCCGCCACCCGCTGCCTTTTGTCTTTTACCTGATTGCATAAGGGGCTCGGCTCGCCCTGGAGCTGGAGCGGGTTAGGAGCCGCTTTGTAATCCCATGTTCCCGAAGGAAGCCCTGTTGCCCCTGCCGAGGAGCTCCGTGAGGGATGGAGGCTCGCTAGCCCCCGCTCCGGCTCCCAACCCTCCTCAGCCAAGAGCTGGCTCAGCAGCACATCCACATGGTTACTGCACTTCTCGGGCTCTCTGCGGCTGATTATATAGTCCCCGCCGGCTCCATGGGCAATGTAGTCTCCGCCGGAGAGATCCTGCCGCCCGCTGCTAGCTGTCAGGGCCTCACCGCGGAACTACGATTCCCAGCATGCACCCCGCTCCAAGGGTGGGCTGCTAAGGGAGGCTCGTGGACGGGGCAATGTTACACTCCCTGTGTCAGATCAAAAGGAATGTGTTGCAAATGAGCGCTGGAAGCCAAAAGTATTTCCTAAGCCGCTATTGGCTGAGCTTTTTTCCTTTATCCCCTCCCCGCTTTCAGCCTGTAAACCAGTTGTTCGGCCCAAAACAGCCCACCTTCCCTATCTCCAGTGTAGGGAGGGGATACTCCTGTTTCCAGAATAAAATGTGTTTCCGTTCAGTTTCATAGACATACTTCCAGAGGAATTTTGTTTGGAGCCCCCCCCCCAATACTTTTTGGAGGCGGTCAACTGTCCTTTGAGCTGTCTTGGAATCAGCCAAGAATTTCAACCATCTGTGACATTAAAAAAAAGAGAGAGAGTCTGTTTTGGGACAGGATTGAGCAACATACATATGTAGTATGTATTGGAAATCTCCTTGTAATAACTATTATGAAAGGAAGGGGGGAAAGAGTGATGACAGAAAGACAACTCATTAGTCTAAGGATCAGCCAGATGCAATATGCTGGTATGTGGCAAAGGACATAACACCCCATACTGCTATGAGTTTGTGGCTGGGACCAATAATTAAGGCTTGTGTGTTAAAACTGTGTGTCCAATTCCCACGTGTTAGACTCTCATCAAGACCTGCATGTGTTAGGCTGTGTGTAAGACATCTCTTTCATCCTAGGGAATCAACAAGTGTTAAAAACTGATTAAGTCAGGATATCTGAAGAAGTGTGCATGCACACGAAAGCTCATACCAAGAACAAACTTAGTTGGTCTCTAAGGTGCTACTGGAAGGAATTTTTTTTATTTTTTATTTTGTTTTGACTAAGTCAGGATAATTTCCTTTTGAGGTGATGGCCTGGGGGTGACTCACTAAGACAACAGCAAGGATCAAAGATGACTCTCATCTGCAAATGAGTGGGCTCCCTCCCTCCCCATAGAAGATAGTTTGAAAAAAGACAATGCTAGCATTTTAGGTTAGAGTTTAGGGATTGTGGTTAGGAGTTATGCAACAGAGTTAGTAAACTCTAGTCTGGAGAGAAAAACATCTACTTCTGCTTCATTGATTACGCAAAAGCATTTGACTGTGTCGACCACAGCAAACTATGGCAAGTTCTTAAAGAAATGGGAGTGCCTGGATATGGAATAACTGAATGGTTCAAAGTTGGGAAAGGAGTATGACAAGGCTGTATATTGTCTCCCTGCTTATTTAACTTATATGCAGAATTCATCATGCGAAAGGCTGGACTGGATAAATCCCAAGCCGGAATTAAAATTGCCGGAAGAAATATCAACAACATTAGATATGCTGATGACACAACCTTGATGGCAGAAAGTGAAGAGGAATTAAAGAACCTTTTAATGAGGGTAAAAGAGTACAGCGCGAAATATGGTCTGAAGTCCAACATCAAAAAAACAAAGATCATGGCCACTGGTCCCATCACCTCCTGGCAAATAGAAGGGGAACAAATGGAGGCAGTGAGAGATTTTACTTCCTTGGGTTCCATGATCACTGTAAATGGTGACTGCAGTCACGAAATTAAAAGACACCTGCTTCTTGGGAGAAAAGCGATGACAAACCTAGACAACATCTTAAAAAGCAGAGACATCACCTTGCCGACAAAGGTCTGTATAGTTAAAGCTATGGATTTCCCAGTAGTGATGTATGGAAGTGAGAGCTGGACCATAAAGAAGGCTGATTGCCAAAGAATTGATGCTTTTGAATTATGGTGCTGGAGGAGACTCTTGAGAGTCCCATGGACTGCAAGAAGATCAGACCTATCCATTCTGAAGGAAATCAGCCCTGAGTTCTCACTGGAAGGACAGATCCTGAAGCTGAGGCTCCAGTACTTTGGCCACCTCATGAGAAGAGAAGACTCCCTGGAAAAGACCCTGATGTTGGGAAAGATTGAGGGCACAAGGAGAAGGCGACGACAGAGGACGAGATGGTTGGACAGTGTTCTCAAAGCTACCAACATGAGTCTGACCAAACTGCGGGAGGCAGTGGAAGACAGGAGTGCCTGGCATGCTCTGGTCCATGGGGTCACAAAGAGTTGGACATGACTAAATGACTAAACAACAACAAGAAGTCGAGAGAGAGAGAGAGAGAGAGAGAGAGAGAGCAGTATTTGAGAGCAATGGCTTGCACAACGCCAAAGCTGCTGTGGCTATGGAAGACGCAAGAACCTCTAGGAGTTTAAATGCTGCAAACCCGTCCATCACAAGCTCAGGTTGTATATAGGTGTAAATAAACCATATATCATAAAGACCCCACAGTCTCTGTTGTGCCTCATTTCCAAAAGGAAACACAGACCCTGGGTAGGCATGTCTGGTACACCTGGAATCTGACACTGCTGTGGAGAAGGGTGGTGTTTAACAATGCATTTGAAGCATATCCCCCTCTCCAAATAATAATGGGGCCTGTAGTTTGTTAAGCTTGCTGAGAGGTGCAGCTCTGTGAGTTCTCAGGATTGTCTGGGGGAAACTATGTGGTGGATGGCTTGCATGAAATGTAAGTGTTGTTGAGGCAGTTGGGAGCAGTGACCATAGCGCTATTAACTTAAATATACATGTAAATAGTCAATTTCCCAGAAAATGCAAGGCGGTCACATTTGATTTCAAAAGAGGAAACTTCTCCCAAATGAGATTGATAAAAAGGAAGTTGAAAGGCAATGTCAAGAGGGTCAAATCAATCCAAAACACTGTCCTGAAATAAATGTGGGCTGTGCAATAGTGTAGGATTTCAGTTTAATGGGGTTTGCACTGAAAAACTTCCCAATTGATGGGAGGGAGGATGCCATTTGGATTTCCTCCCTTGACTATTAAGACATCTTGGTGCCAACTCTGTCGTAGTCTCTGCTTATAGTATGTTACTTTACCAGAAGCACGCCAGTCACGTTGGGAGCTCTGCAGTGGATCAGGCTAAGCAGGATTCCACCTTGGAGCAGCAGCCTGTGGTTGATTACCTTAATTTCTGGCAAAGGTTTTATGGTTACAATCCACCAACCACTGGCACTAATAATGCACAGCACTTCCACTAACCCATGCAATCAACAGATCTAATCCCACTTAAATGCAAGCTTGATGGTTTAAGTGGTTTGTCAATAGCATCGTAAACCCCTTTAAATGGTTTTTGACTAACACTGCACAGTGTGAAGCAATGGGGAAAGTTACTGTTATTAGCAGTAGCAATGGGCGCATTGCTGAATTTCTGTGAAGTATGCAGAACTGTTCTGGAGTCCTTGTCCCAAGTAGCAGGACAAGGTCACTGAACTTGGTACCACAGGAAATAGTGTGTTAAGATTCAGCCTTTGTTTATATTCACATTTGCACCAGTGATGCACTGGCTGGCTTCAGTTAGGATGGGCTGAAGCCTTGGAGAACTTCTCCTTGGGAAGATAGACAACATTGAACAATCCTAGATGTGCCTATAGCTTGACCCAGCATAAGACATCTAGGCTTAAACCAGAGCTTTCAAGCTCTGCAAGGGGCAAGCTACAGTTCCCATGATTCTTTTGGAGGAAGCAATGACTGTTAAAGTGTGCTTTAAGTGGAGGGTGTGGATGATCAAAGTTGATGTAAAAATGGATTTCCTGCATCTGTAGCAGATAGAGTTAGATTATCTTGAAGAAACCTTCTAACTCTATTATCCTCTTACCAGGGAGTAAGTTCCATTGAATGCAATGGGGCTTATGTGTGAGTAAGATATAATTAGGGTTGCTAATTAATCATAAGTGAACTATGTAATAATGGTAAAGCACTTCATATGCTGCAAAGGGCTACAAGAATATTAGTGCATTTGTATGAAGTTCATGTCTTATTTTAAAATGTACTTTATTTCATTTTTGCAGCCCTATAAACTTCTTGTGGTTGGCAACCCAAGGAGTCGTTCTTATTTTTAAAAATGGAAATCCTTAAGAAATACTACTCCACCCTTCTATATTGTTCAAATCTCTCTGACCTTACGTAGCTGCAAAGTTGTTTTTTTGTTTGTTTTTTTAAAGGGGGAGTTGTAACTAAACAAGGTTATGTAACAGCCAACATCCATCAGTTGGAACTTACTGTTGTTTAAAACTGTATTTTATTCAAAAAAATCCCACTAATAGGATTAGACACAGTTCCCATTAGCAATCTTATTACTACTTGTTCACAGTACTCAGATCCCAACTTAGTTTCCCACAGGCAAGGGAAGAAGGAACAGGCTCGTTTAAAATTTTCCCACCGGCATTCTTTCTTAAACAAGCATTTAAATATACAGTATAGTACCTTCACACACAGCCTGGCTTATTCTATGTAGTTTCACCAAAGCAGATGCACTGAATGAAATGTGCTCAAGTTCCCTTGTGTCTTCCCAAGGACTCTTCAACCTCGGGGCCCCAGGTGTTGCAATACAATTCCCATTGTCTCTCACCCTTGGCTAAGCTGGTTGGGGCTTATGGTAGTTGCGGTAGCCCAGCAAAATCTGGGGATCCAAGGTTGAAGAACACTGACAACAGGTTATGTATGCAAACTGCTTTGTCTTTGAGGTTCCCACCAGTAGAGTTCCCCCCAATGTGCTCTAACTGTGAACAATCTGAGACCAGAAAAATATTCCCCCATACCACGCAGCTCCTCATCTAATTAGTAGCATCCCTGGATAGGATTTGCATATGAGTGGTGGTATGCTATGATTATGCCCTGGCCTATCCTATAATCTACTGTAGTGACATGTAGAGCAGAGGAACAAAAGAGGAGCCCTACTGGACCAGATCAAAGACCTATCTAGTCCAGCATCCTTTTCTCTCTCTTTTCTTTTGTGTTCCTTATAAATACTTTAAGGGACGCAGGTGGCACTGTGGGTTAAACCACAGAGCCTAGAGCTTGCCGATCAGAAGGTCGGCGGTTCGAATCCCCGTGACAGGGTGAGCTCCCGTTGCTCGGTCCCTGCTCCTGCCAACCTAGCAGTTTGAACGCACGTCAAAGTGCAAGTAGATAAATAAGTACCGCTCCGGCGGGAAGGTAAACGGCGTTTCCGTGCACTGCTCTGGTTCTCCAGAAGTGGCTTTGTCATGCTGGCCACATCACCCGGAAGCTGTATGCCAGCTCCCTTGGCCAGTAAAGCAAGATGAGTGCCACAACCCCATAGTCGTCCACGGCTGGACCTAACGGTCAGGGGTCCCTTTACCTTTTACCTTTATAAATACTTCATTTAAGATTCAACATTTACCAAAAAAAAACCAACCCCCACAGTAACTACTACACCAATACATTACAATTGACCATCTTTAACAATAATTGAAAAATTACAGAACATCACTTTAACTTACTCAAGTTTTCATATTTAACTTTTATCTCTTTATCTCTTACTTAGCAGGTCAAAAAGAAAAGGACCAAAGAAAGAGAGTACAAAGAAAAAAGAAAAAGAGAGAGAGAGAAGAGGGGGGAATGAAAGGGAAAAAAAGGAAAGAAAGATTAAAGAAAGAATTAAAAAATAAAAATAAACTCCAGCATCCTTTTCTCATAGTAGTCAACTGGATGCCTGTGGGAAGTCCACAAGCAAGCAGGACCTGAGTGCAATAGCACTCTTCCCATGTGTAATTGACAGCAACTGGTAATCAGAGGCATACCTACGCTGAAACTGGAAGTATACAGCCATTGTGTCTTGTAGCCGTTGATAGCTTTATTCTCCATGAATTTGTCTAAGCCGCTTCTTAAGCAGTCCAAGTTGGTGGCATTCACTTCATCTTGTGGTACCAAATTCCAGAGAAGAACTGTGTGCTGCTATAGTAATTGTAAAATTATTTTTTTCCCTTCTCCAATAGGACTTCATTTCCCACTAATTCCTTGTGCCAGATGTGAGGTCACTGAAAAGTTGAAAAGCCTCTCCCCATATGAACCAGCCTGGAACCAGCAATCATCATCTGAGGCCCTTATTCAAGGTCTGGAGGGTGGCAACATGAGAATGGGCCTTTTCTGTGGTGGCTCCCCATTTCTGGAATACATGCCCCAGGGAGGCTTGCCTGACACCTTTGTTACATATTTTTAGGTGCCAGGCAAAAAGCATTTATCTTGTCCCAGGCCTTTGGCTAATTAAACAAACTATGGCCTTTTAAACTGAGGAAGTGGGTTTCTATTGTTTTTGTTTGTGACTATGATATGTATTTTTCTATTGTAAACCACCCTGTGAATCCTCAGATGAAAGGCATTGTAATAATAATAATAATAATAATAATAATAATAATAATAGCTGGGTCATCAGTGATGTGTGTGGGTATCTTGCCTCCCATTTGAGATGAGGAACTTGAACTCAATAATAAATAAATAGTAATAATGAGACCGGGCTCAGGGCAGCTAACACTGAATATAAATACAGTAAATACAGTAAAAACATTTTTAAAAAACCATAACAAGAAACAATAACAGTTTAAAATGCAGCTTAAAATGCAGCCTCGTTTTAGTGGAAGCCTATAGATCAAAGCCATAAAGGGAGAAAACGTCAAATATTCACTGGGGCCAACTATCCATACTGGTCCTACATGGGTCAGCCAAAAGAGCCGAGGGAAAATTTATATACAAATCCCATATAAGGGTTTCTGCCAAAACATTTAATGCTGAGGTCAGTGAGATACATAGGTTCGATGCATTTCAGAGGCACAGCAGTTGCTACCCATGCCTTCACAAGCAAAGATGTTGATCCAACGATATCATGTCCTCTGCAACTCTGGGAAAGGGGTGGGCACAACTTAGCACAGCAAGTAGTTCTGGGGGGACTGGTGGGGAGATGGAACAAGGTAGGTATCTTCCCAGCTCACTGGATTCCCCCACCCCAGATCCAGGTCACTCCTCTGGCCTGTCCTTTCCTGGCCAGCACCCCTGCACCCCCAGGGCCCATGACAATCTGGAGGGGTATAGACTATGGCAGAGCTTTCCAAATTTTTGATGTTGGTGACACACTTTTTAGACAAGCATCATTCTGCGACACAGTAATTCAGTTTTACTAGCAAACCGGGGGTTAAGCTAACCCCTTTTCAGTCCTGTGAGGAGTGTGGGGAGTGTTCATGCAAAGCACCTACACACTGCAGCCGACACACTAACATGTCACGATTGGGAAGCTCTGTACTATGGTATAAACGTGTTCTGCCTCTTTTTAGCCATTGCAGCCGCAGACTTTTACTAGTAGCGTTTAGCAGATGCACTAGTGACATGTTAAGCCAGCACATCTGAGAACTTGAGCCAGGGCATCTTTTCTGGTGGTGGCAGCAGCATATCTTACACTGCACTGACATTTTCATGCCCTGTGCCAATTCTTCTTAGAAGAGAGATCCATTTTAAAAATTTGATTCAAACATCTCCAGGGCCATTGGAACAGAAATGCACCAGATGGTAGCACAAAAATGTTCTCAGAAGGAAACGTGGGAAATGCAAGGTAATGCTGCAGAACAGAATCACATCCGACGCCGACATATTTCAGCAAAGTAAACAGGACAGAGGGTTGATTCTTTAACGGTGCAACCAAGTATTCCTGCATGCCTGCACCAAATGTGTGGGGAATTCTTTCTTAGCACTTAGCAGGTTGATAGAGATTAACAAGCCAATATATAATATTTTCTCCCTAGATCATAATACTAGAACTCAGGGTCATCCCCTGATTGGCCGGAGATTATGGGCAAGCAGAAGAAAGCACATCTTCATGCACCGTGCAATTTATTTATGGAATCTGCTGCCATAAGTTGCTATCAGATGGTGCCTTTAAAGGAGGCTTAGACAAATACACAGAAGCTAAAGCCACCAAAGGCTACTAGTCATGGTGGCTTCATACTCCCTCTAATATCAGAGGTGGTGCCTTGGAATATCAATTGCTGGGGAGTGAGGTCTTCTGCTTTTGTCTTGCTTATGGGCTTCCTATAGGCATCTGTCTGGTCACCTGTGGAGCACAGAATGTTGGAGAACAGATGGACCTTTAGTCAGACCCATTAGAGATGTTCTTATGCAAACCTCTCTACCCAGCATGCAAGTTAAACCTAACTGCCGTCAGTTTTAAACTGAGACTAAAATTAGATGAATCTAAAGCAACATCAAAATGTTAAAAGATGTTTAAAGACCTGAGAGAAAAGGAATGTCTTCATCTGCCACCAAAAAAATTTCATTAAACAAAGTTCAGTGGATAAAATAAATAAATATTTAGCTGCATTCAAGGGTGCCTGAATCTGTGGAGGGTGGGTCTATAAATGGCTATTAACCACGACAGCTACTAGAAAGCAATATATTGAAAGCAATATATTGCCTTCAACCATGAAAGCATTATATTGTCGCAAGCCACCCCAGTCTCTGAGCAGTGCGAGATTCCAGGGGTTCCAGGTGCTTACCCAGGGTTCGTGTTTCCTTCTGGGAATGAGCCACAGCGGAGACTGTGGTGTCTTTATGATATATGGCTTATTTACACATATATACAACCTGAGTGCATGATGGAAGTGTTCACAGCATTAACATCCCAAAAAGGTATTGCATCTCCCGTAGCCACAGGCTTTGATTAAAGCAGAAATCAGCCACGGTTTTTTCTTTGCCTCTTCAGCTTTTTTTCCTGTTGCCTTTACACATACTTTTCAACTCTAAACTCTGACTTTCCCCCTACTAACTATCCAAGAGAGGGAAGAGGACCCCCCAGTCACTTTGTTGTCTGGCACAGAGGCCCCTTTCCTTGGCTTTCTTAATGGCCCATCCCCCCATAGCTGTCAACCTTCCCTTTTTTGGCGGGAAATTCCCCTATCAGTACTATAGTCTATAGAATAGCACTGATAGGGGAATTTCCCGCAAAAAATGGGAAGGCTGACAGCTATGCATCCCGCAGGTGATCACTTCATGAGAAAATATATTGATTTTTATTTTCACAGTTGCTGGGATTACAGGGATTAGAAGTCAAACTCATCACAATATTATTAAATGCCAGTTGATCTGCAGCAACACAGGGCGATGGTTAGAGGGTTGTGTTTGGGAACAAGCATACTGGATTGGATGCATATTTGGCCTATGTCCACATTATACCTTTTAAGAACATTTGAAGCACATTCCTTCCTTCAAAGAATTCTGGGCAGTGTAGTTTGCTAAGGGCTGCTGGGGACTGTAGTTCTGTGAGGGGTAAACTACATTGCCCAGAATTCTTTGTGGGGAAAGAATGTATTTTAAATGTGCTTTAGAGGTATACTGTGAACGTATCCTTTGCCATTTATGTAGTTTCTGAATTCTGTTCCCCACTCCCAAAAAAGTGGTGGAAAGGTGGAATGATTGTTCTGCGGACTTCACACCAGGGAAAACAAACAACCCATTATTACAAGATAAAAGGATCTTTAGCACAGTCCTGACCCCAAAAAACAACACAAGAAAACTGGCTTCCTAATTAAATTTGATCTCAGTTTGTTTTTGTTTTACTCTCTTGCTTTGCTAAAGATGTCACAATGCTGGAGGGAACCAAGACAGATAAACGGAAACCATGCTTGTGCAAGCTTTCAGCTCTGTATTCTTAACTCCCTGGAAACTTCCAAGGCTGGGGGAAAGAACTTTGTTAATATGTTCCTATCCAAATCCTAAAGACAACAAATCATTCCTGTGCCTTCGTTATAAGAGGCTGCTTATTTTTATTTCACAGTACAAAATAAATGTTCTGTTCAAATTAAGATGACATTTAATATGCTTTAACTGTAAAAATGAATTAATGAATATTTCTTTTCTTTTGAGGGCTGATCCTGCATTCCCGGTGTCTGGCTGGCTGCCTGCCTGTTGAACTCACCGTTCTCAACATCTCCCATCTCCCCTGTAGCTTTCCATGCTTAGATCTTAAGCACCTTATTTGGAAAAAAAGCTTCACTGAAATGAATATGGCAGATTTGTGCCATACATTAAAAATATATATATCATGGAAACTGTAGTTTCCCTTTCACAGAGACACAATTCCCAAAACATTTAACAAACTACAGTCAGTCAGTAAGTAAGTAAGTAAGTAAGGTGCACAGGACTAGCACCACCTCTTTTCCTGTGGTGGTGGTGATGATGATGATGATGATAATACAGTGGTACCTTGGTTCTCAAACGCCTTGCTACTCAAACAACTTTGAACCCAAACACCGCGAATCTGGAAGTAAGCGTTCCAGTTTGCGAACTTTTTTTGGAAGCCGGACATGCTTCGTTTTGGGTGTTACACTTCCATTCTGAGTGTTACGCCGAGGTCTGTCTGTTTTTGCTATTTATTTTGCGTTTTTGTTTTTGCAGCTCTTGTTGGTTTGTGACTGTGCGGAACCCAGTTCAGCTGTTGATAGATGGCTGCAGTACATTGTTTAAAGCTTTCATTTTATGGATCAATGGTCTTGTTAGATAGTAAAATTCATGTTAATTTGCTGTTTTAGGGGTTGTTTTTTAAAAGTCTGGAACGGATTAATCCATTTTGCATTCCTTTCCATGGGAAAGTGCGCCTTTGTTTTGGAACGCTTTGGTTTTGGAATAGACTTCCAGAACGGATTAAGTTTGAGAACCAAAGTACCACTGTAATAATAATAATAATAATAATACATTTTAACATCTCGGTAAACAAGTATAGAACACCCCAAATAAAAGCTACGGGATGCAAAAAAGAAGAAATAGAAATAGAAAAGGTGGCATGGAGTTCCAAATTACATTAGATTACAGTTGCATTCAAGAACATAAAAAGAGTCTGCTGGATCAGGCCAATGCTCCACCTAGTCCATCATCCTGTTCTCACAGTGTCTGTTCCCTTAAGAAGCTCCTGTTCTTCTGCTCATCTATATGTGGAAGCTCTTTGTCCGTCTGGCAGCTGAGGTGTTTCTCCACCTAAATAATGCCCAAACCTGTGGGAGAGATGGGACCTCAAAAAAACAGACAGAAACTCACCCCATCAGGAGTCAGGGTGACATTGGGAGTAAGATCCTCCTCTTGAGGAGGCCTCTGGCTCCAGCTCAGAAACCATATGCTCCAACATTTCTCCAATGAAAATAGGGACGCCCTGTTCCATCATAATAATAATTTTATTATTTTTACCTGCCCAACTGACTGACTGGCGGTTGGCTGGCTTCCAACATATATAAAACCATAATAAAACATTAAATAAAACTTCCCAATACAGGGCTGCCTTCAGATGTCTTCTAAAAGTTGTATAGTTACTTATCTCCTTGGCTTGGGAGTCACATAACTCCATACCCTCCAAAATTTCTTTGATGACAATAGATATGTCCTCAGGAAAAGTGGGACATTCTTGGATCAAATCAGAAACTGGGATGGCTTCTGGAAATCTGGGACTGTCCCCAGAAAATAGGAGGTTCTGAGAAACCCTGGCTGGCAGAGCTTTTAGAACTATGCCTAAGTTGTATCAGTACTGTGCTTTGTCCAGTCTGGTCAATCTGAACCAGGCCATCTTTCTACACCCTTGTTTTCCTCATGGGACCACCCCATTTGAACATGCCCTTGCATAGCCCCACTCTTGTTCCTTGTTTGGGGCTCTGTTTTCCTGTACCTAGGATTGGCCCTGGGTAGTCCTGCTTTTCCCCATGTTACCACTGGCAAATACCCAGATCCCACCTAGTGCATGTAAGGGCCCAATGGTTGAAATTCAGCTTGGCATCTCCATGCCTTTGGATCCCATCATCTCAAAGTATTATAAGGAATTGCATTTGCCTTGGATAGCAATGAGCCAAAGGGAAATTATTTGTTGCAAATGCAGTTGGATATACCTTGCCTTTTAGCTGATTTAGTGATCTAAATGAAAGCTTAAAAGTGAGTGTCTGATGTGTTCATTTCCTCTTTATGACACATCATCAGTTTTTCCTATTAAGTGCGATGGAGTTTTTATAGAACCAGGACTATGAGCAGACCCTTATGACGGGAGATTGCTTTTACTTTTGAAATTGTAACTCATCCCAGCACAACAAGGCTGAGCCAGCACCAGATTTAGTGCAGTGTGGGTGGTTCCCCTGCACAGGGTGCCGAGCCAAGGGCGTGCAAATAATAAAATATTAAAAAGGAATTATTGTGAAAATAAGAAATATTTTGTCCTCGCTCAGCGCACCGTATTACCAAGTCTACCCTGGGTGAGCTGTTCGTGGTGGCAGGCTTTCAATACCTTTAGCTGCTTTGGATGCACATCAGGATGAGTATCCCTTTCTGCCCTGTAATTATTACTTGAGCTCCGTTGCAACATCTGGGCATGTCTTTTCATGTACCAGTAGGTGAATGTGCACATCCTCATTAAGGGACGCCAGTGGTTGCAAAGCTGCTCAGAGCTTGAGCTGAATAGCTGACAGAAAATATAATAATGAGAATAATAAGAATAAGAATAATTTATTATTTCTACCCCGCCCATCTGGCTGGGTTTCCCCAGCCACTCTGGGCGGCTTTCAACAGAACATTAAAAACAGAATAAAACTTCAAACATTAAAAACTTCCCTAAACGGGGCTGCCTTCAGATGTCTTCTAAAAGTTGGATAGTTGTTTATTTCCTTGATATCTGATGAGAGGGCATTCCACAGGGTGGGCACCACTACCGAGAAGAGTATAGTATATATGTAAAGTATATATGACCGAAAATAAATAAATGTAAAGTATATATGACCGAAAAAAATAAAAAAAACATAAAGGATCCAATACCTGATCAAAAAGTAATGAACTGTAATTATGCTTAAAGTTAGTAAACAGTAGTTCTGATATTGGGATTCATTGTGGGGGAAAATATGAATAATACATGAGAGCTGTAGTCCCAAACACACTCACTAGGGAATATGTTCTGTTGAACTCAATAAATCTGTTTATGATTATGTTGCAAGAGCTTCCAAACAGTGTGCAGTGTTTTAAGAGCTACAGGAAACAATACAAGTTTTTTGAACTAATTTCATAATTGCAAAAACACAAGACATTGCAAAACTGGCACAGTGTTTCAGAAACAATTAGGTACATCAGTAATATGGAAGATCTGGTCCATTGTAATTTCACAGCTTTTTCTTATTACTATTTTCCCATTTCTGACTTGGCTGAAGATATTTCTCTTTAATTCAGCATGAAGAAGCCGTTATGAATTCCGGACATTAATATACTGAGATAGTGGTCCTCTGCCACTGTCCTTTTAGTTAACATACACAATAACATTCAATGCTTCTTGTGGGGAAAATAGTCCATCTTTATCATGAGTCTAATTTGGAAAAATGGATGAAAATGCACTAGTCCATGTCTTGAGCTGCTCTTCCTCCATGTCTGGATTGTGTTTAGAGTTAGCATGCCAGTTGCACTGGGTGGCTTAGAAACAATCCAAGACTAAATGCCTGGAACACAATTCATTTACCCTCCTTTTCTCTAAGGAAGGCACATCCAACAGGTAGATCGTGATCACTGGACGTCTGTGGTAGATCACTGGCTCCTCCAAAGAAGCTCAACAACAACTTTGACCTGAACCCCCATAAGGGGGGTAGATCACTGCCAGTTTTTAACTCTGTAAGTAGATCACAGTCTCTTGGGAGTTGGCCACTCCTGCTCTAAGGAATGTGTGTATGTACAGAGGTGGGTATAAAGCCAAGGCTGTATTCACTGAGAAGAGTTTTTGCTCAGTTGAAGGTATCAGAAAAAAGCTGAAGGTTATGTGCTGTATGGTTCAGTATACAGGTAGTACGGTGAGCCAGCACGGTAAAGTGCTAGTGGATTTCTCTGTAAACTTGTATCTTTACAAGGTTTACTTTTTAGACCAGAAGAACTGTATAATAGTAGATAAGGTCACAATGTGTCAGCATCTCCTAAAGTTTATGTAGCTGGTGTGTTTATGCTTGTGCCATGAGACTTTATATTCTAAACCGGAGTGGGAAAGGAGTTTTCTTAACTGGGAACTCTGGAAAAGGCTGACTACTAGAAAGCAGGAAAACTCTGGTGTTTTGCTGGAAGACTCAGCACAGAGAAGAAGAAGAAGAAGAGTTTGGATTTGATATCCCGCTTTTCACTACCCGAAGGAGTCTCAAAGCGGCTAACATTCTCCTTTCCCTTCCTCCCCCACAACAAACACTCTGTGAGGTGAGTGGGGCTGAGAGACTTCAGAGAAGTGTGACTAGCCCAAGGTCACCCAGCAGCTGCATGTGGAGGAGCGGAGACGCGAACCCGGTTCCCCAGATAACGAGTCTACCGCTCTTAACCACTACACCACACTGGCTCTCTCAGAGGTGGATTTAGGGAAGCACAACCAGTTGTCTCACACTGGGCACTGAGTTGAGAGGGTGCAACAGGGGGACCACAACAATGAATGGGAGGCGAGAGGCAGGGTGGTGTAGTATCAACAACAGATGGTGGGCTCAAGTCTAACAGGTTCATGGGCCAACTGACTTCTACAAGTCGTAACATTTATCTTCCCCTTGGCCATTCTGTTTGTGTTTTAGTTTTCCCCACAAGTGTAATATTCCCGAAAAAGTTTATGCTAACAGTCCCTGGTGGCCCCTTTCATACCTTTCCAAACTGTGACCACTAAGTGGCTGATCAGGGCTTTTTTTCAGGAAAAAAAGATATTTGGAACTGTTAATTGTGGGTCTGGATCTATGTGTTGATTAGTTTTATTCTTTAATTCCTGGAAGAGAGAGACTAAAAGATTTGTGCTTGTGGGCATGTCCAACATATATACACAGATAAGCCGGCAGTTATGAGAAACCTGGTTGATTTTGGAGAGTTTTAGTGGGTACCACACCATCCATGTGTCACATTTAACATAATTTATTGGGTGTGAGGAAACTAATTTTAGGACTGACTGTTTGTGCAATTCAATGTAGGCCATCTCCCCTATTACTTTACCACAATCAGTTTCCTAGTTTCCTGAGACTTTCTATAGTACCCATGTCTAAATCTAACAATATTCCATCAATATTAGAGACCAAACTTTCATTACTGAATCAATATCCGTCAATTAGATATTCTAAGGCAGACAAAGGAGGTAGGGCTTGCTCTTTCATTTTAGCTTGTGCAAAGAAGGATCGTAATTGGGAGTTTTTGCATTGAGGTCAGGTTAATAATGCAGTTTTTAAACAGATTTGGAATATTTAATTCTCTTTGTTTTTATTTTGTGAGTACTGCATCGGTATGCAATCCGGTTTAATCTGAGGTTAGAATGTTAAGTGGCATCTGATGCATTTCTTATGCAGCAGAAGCTTCCGGGAAGAGCCACAGGTCAGGGAAAGCGCTCGTGCTTTGCATTCACAAGGCGCAATACTCTGCTCTCAGCGACGCTGTCAAAAAGGGTCGTCAGAGGGATGAGATGCTCATAGAGCCCCCGCATAACGTGGGCAGCGTTAATTACAAGGTCGCTTCACACGTTCCTATTTAATGAGAAAAAGATGGCAGCCTTCAAAGTGGCAAAAGGGCAATATTTGGCCAGATGCAACGGAAGACGGGCTCCTGCGCTTCTTCAAATTAACCTAGAACAAAATTCAGCAGGTGTTCAGCTTCTTTTACCTCTGGAGTCGTTTGCCGCATGCTTTAAACCAGCGTGCTACCTCCGTGCATGGGTATGGAGCGTGGAGCAAGAGAGAAGGCGAATAACGAGGTAAGGAGGGAAATGCATACGAAGCAGGAAATGGGTTTAAGAAGAACAGGTTTGCATTTCTTTGCGGAGCAGGGTTCGCGCTCCCAGCCCTTTCTTTTTCTTTTCTCCCTCCCCCCCGCTATCATTTGCCGCTGGAGACGAAAACCGCAGGGAGCCAGTTCCCTTGGAATCCGTGATCCCGAAGAAAGATGCTTAAGATTTCAGAGGGAAGGCAGAGGAGGAGGAGGAGGAGGAGGAGGAGGGAGAAAGCGACGCCGAGAGAAGTCAGCTGACGGCTTTGGCTTCACGTGACGCCCCAGTCAACATGGCTGCGCCCAGGCACAGGCCACTTTGGTTCGCTCTCGCTTGCTGGGCTGTGTGGCTCCGCGCCGCCGTGTGCTTGGAGGGAGGCCAAGGCACTTGTGGCTGCAGCAGCGCCAACCGGGCGAGCGGCGAAGAAGCAGCCGCGAGGAAGTACTCCCTGGAGGCGAATGTCGCCCATCAGCCAAGAGGCGAGCCGGAAAGCTCGCAATCGAAAGAGGAGGGCAGGCAGGTAGGTGGGTAAAGCGAAGCGACCGAAGGGTAGCTGTGGGGAGAAGAAGGGGGCGGTACAGATGGTGGCAGCGCAGAGACCAGATTAAGAGCACGGCGAAGTTTGGTGAACTTGTTCCAGTGGACTCTGCAGATGGCATTTGATCCGAACCAATGGCTTCAAGGTACAAGAAAGGAGCTTTCTGACTGTTCGGAAGTGGAACAGACTCCCACAAGAGGTGGTGGGCTTCCTTGGTTGTTGTTTTTTAAAGCAGAGAACTGGATGGCCATCTGTCATGTATGATCGATCTAGCTGAGATTTCTACATTGCAGGAGGTTGGGCTACGTGACCCAATCAAAGTCCTTTCCAACTCTACAATATGATTCTAAGAGGACCTTAAAGAAGGTTACCCAGGAAGTATCCTTAGAAGTGCTTTGTGAACAAGTGTGGCTGTGTGCTTAAGTCTAAGGCAGTGATGGCGAACCTTTTAGAGACAGAGTGCCCAAACTGCAACCCAAAACCCACTTATTTATCACAAAGTGCCATCATGGCAATTTAACCTGAATATTGAGGTTTTAGTTTAGAAAAAAACCTCTTACATTAACATCTTTTGTCTTAAAAGAAAAACACAATAACAGAGCTTTCAATGATAGGCCTACAAACAACTTTTTTTTTGAAAGGTAAAAGTTTGCGTTTGGCATGCTTTTGAACAATTATTGTGAATTTTGCTGTTGTACACATGCTGATAATTTGTCTTAACCTTGCTGAACTCAAGGCAGCTTACTCCTGAGTAGGAACAACAAACTGGCGGGAGGCCCTAGCACATCAAAAGTCGAGGCCTGCTCAGCCGCTCACCAGGGTTACCAGGGCTGTAAATGCGAGAGCAGAGCAGGAAGGTGGGTTGGGCACAACCAAGCATGATGACGGGGAGGCGCCCAGAGGTGCCGTCAGGTTTGGTTGCGGTGGCAGATGGGCTTGGTCAGTGACTTGAGTAGTGGTGGCGCAGGCTTTGGACGGAGTGGCAGTTTCCCAGCACGAGCCCTCCTTTCCTCCCCACCCCAAGGGTGAAAATGGTGCCTTAGCAGCGCTGGGACCATGCTGGAAGTGCCCCCTTTGGCACGCTTGCCATAGGTTCGCCACCACTGGTCTAAGGCATATTATAGACTTCCCTTGAGTACCACCAGGAAAAACCCACTGGCCTTTTTCAGCCTGGTGTCATCCAGATCAGTGTTTTTCAACCACTGTTCCACGGCACACTAGTGTGCCGCGAGATGTTGCCTGGTGTGCCGTGGGAAAAATTGAAAAATTCAAGAGAATTACTTTATATATAGTCAATATAGGCACAGAGTTAATTTTTTTAACATTTTCTAATGGTGGTGTGCCTCGTGATTTTTTTCATGAAACAAGTGTGCCTTTGCCCAAAAAAGGTTGAAAAACACTGATCCAGATAACTAGGGCTATAATTCACATCATATCTTCCTGCCTGCCAGGCTGACTGAGGAGCTCTAGGGAAGTGGCTGGGCAAAGGCAAAATTACTCAGACCTGTGCCTAGAAAGCACAACTAGTGGAAAACCTCTTGGACCTGTGCTCTCTAGGCATGGGGCAAACAGAAATGTGGAGATAGCCATAAGTTTTCCTCTTCAGCTAACATATCACATGAGAGCTGAGTTGATCAAAATACCATTTCACCAGCTACCTTTGTTTAGTTTGTTGTGAAGAGGCCACATTTTCTCATTAATAAACTTAAGTATCTTTTTCTCCTGTGACAGCACCCCACTATCTGGTGGACTTTTTGTTATTTCTATCAATAATATGACCATTCTATACCTCAGAAAGCAGGAATGGAATGATTTGTACAAGTTCTTTTTCACAGCTCATGAGGATCCTAGGAGCATGATTGCTTCACAGATTTGATCTGGTCTGGAATTTAGATTCTCCTGTTCATTGTTGCACATAGCCACGTCGGCCCAACTGCACTGGCTGCCAATTAGTTTCTGGGCCCAATTCAAAAATGCTGTTTTTGACCTATAAAGCCTTAAATGGCTCAAGACTGCAGTACCTCAAGGACCTCCTCTCCCCATATGAACTGACCCAGAACCGGTGATCATCATCTGAGGCCCTTCTTTATGTGCCTTCTCCACAAGAGGTCCAGAGATGGAAACATAAAAATGGGCCTTTTCTTTGGTGGCTCCCCACTTGTGCAATGCTCTCCCTCAGGGAGGCTTGTCTGGCACCTTCATTACATATCTTTAGGCACTAGGTAAAAACGTTTCTCTTTAATCAGGCCTTATAATACTTACAATAATAGTAATAATGCCTAACAACTCATTGATTTGAAACAGGAGCACCATTAATGTGATTACACTCAAAGATCTCAGGCAAATCACTTTCTCCGCACTTACAATGGGTATTATTTATTTATTTTATTTATTAATTAAATTTATATACACTCCTCATCACATGATCTCAGGGCGGTTCACAGAATAAAATACAAGATAAAAACACAAGTAAATAATTAAAGCAAAAACAATAAAATAATACCCCCTCTTCCCACAGACACCTTTAAAAGGCTGTAGAATATTAATCAGCCCAAGGCCTGGTTGAAGAGGAATGTTTTCACCTGGCGCCTAAAAATATATAAGTAAGGCACCAGGCGAACCTACCCGGGGAGAGCATTCCACAAACGGGGAGCCATTGCAGAAAAGGCCTGTTCTTGTGTTGCCATCCTCCAGACCTCATGTGGAGGAGGCACAGGAAGTCCAGGACTCTGAAACTGAGGATTGCAAATGGGATTCCTTCATTCAGGCAGAACATGCATGCAGTTCAGTGTTGAAATGCTCAGATCCTTAAAAATATGTTAGCCCACACATAAGATATGGAACTGTCTTCAGAGCTGCACAGGAAACTGAAAATATTTCAGTGCTGTCTTGACTACCGGTACTGAATTCCGAACCATCTAGTAGAATAAAGGTCTGGTTTCATAGTACTAAGTGCAGCTTGATAGAGTCTATCTCAATGAACAGATATATGATTGTGTTGTTAATTTTAATGGGAAGACTGACATCTAGCAAGCATGACTGGGCATGGGATGACCACTGTCAATGCTAAATAGAACTCATTTCTGAGAATGCTTGTACAATTCTTTTTTGGGTTGGTTGTAAGGTAATTAGAATTTCCAGCTTTCTTTTAGGACTCTGGAAGGAGCATGTCAAATCTTAAGTTTATTGGCTTGGTTGTATTTTGTGTGGATATGATTTTAAGCAAGTTTCTAGAAGACCATATGATTGCAAAAGAAGTGAAATTCAATCCCAGGACCCGTTCACACAACATTGGCAAAGAAAGAGTCCTGACACTGGATTCTGGACAGGTGTAGTGCCCTAGCTTTTCCCAAGTCTCCATGGTTGAAGTCATTAAAGTGCTTCCTAAGACCACTAAATCAAGATAGGAAACATACATTTAATTCAGTGGCTTCTGGCAATTTGAAGATATCCTCTTACTTCTTACTATATTATATAATCAGACTTCTAGCCTGCAGCTGCTTTTTTGCATATAGTAGGTGTCTTTGGGAGGGCTTGTGCCAACTGCAGTATTGGCAGTGGGTAGTTATCTAGGAGCTGGTGGGCAATTTCTGCTAGAGGCAGAATGTATTATATAGCACACATGTACAATACATTCTTAAATTGCAGGGTTCACTCTGCATCTTACGTGCAGAGCCTTCAAATACGAAGTATAAGTGCTTGCCTTATTACCTTACAATTGCTCATCTTTGCATTACTGAGGAGAATACAATGTGCAGCAGTTCTGAATTTACTTAAGGAAGAGCAATTCAATTGAAGAAACTTAAGTAGGGCTTTGGAATCTATTTCCTTAAAGGGTTTCAAGAACAGTTTGGTGGTCCCAATAATTGCTAAGGGTCTTGGCAGACCATGTAATGATTTTGCTGCCTGTTGTGGCAATTGTAATGTGCTATGTGAGATGCTATATGATTTTTAATAGTATTTTCTTGCTTCTTTTATTTCTTATATTTCAATGTAAAGGTAAAGGACCCCTGGACAGTTAAGTCCAGTTGAATTCGACTATGGGGTGTGGTGCTCATCTCTGCTTTCAGGCCGAGATAGCCAGCATTTGTCCACAGACAGCTTTTCTGGGTCATGTGGCCAGCATAACTAAACAGCTTCTGGTGCACAGAACACTGTGTTGAGTGCCAGAGCGCACAGAAATGCTGTTTACTTTCCTGCCGCAGCAGTACCTATTAATCTACTCACATTGGTTTGCTTTCGAATGCTAGGTTAGCAGGAGCTTGGGCAAAGCAATGGGAGCTCACACTGTCACACAGATTCAAACTGGCCACCTTATGATTGGCAAGCCCAAGAGGCTCGGTGGTTTAAACCACAGCACCACCCGCGTCCTGGTATATTTATATACCTTTATATTTTATTGTATTACAGTTTGGATTCCATGAACATTTAATATGGTGAATGTGCCATTTCCCATCCTTAACCAGAAATCCACAGACAAGCTGTGGACCAGCTGAATGAAGTTTGTGGACTACTGGTGGACCACAGCTTAGGAACTCCTGGTCTAGGGCAAAGGCCTGCTTCCTGCTACCTATCAGGTCATTTCCAATTTCATGCTTCTGTAAAATCAGTAGAACAAATTTGAAGCAACTGCAAAGTTGCTAGCTTGAAAGACCTTATAGACCACATTGTGGTCTGGTTTAAGTGGTTTCAAATTATCTTCAGGAAAGATGGCATGGAATTGTGCAGTCAGTGTTTCTAGTGGTCAGTTTCAGTTGTAAGCAAAATAAAACCTGGGCACTTCTAGATTTTGTTATCTTCTGTATCCGAGATTTTAGGACAGCACATGAGTAAAAAGGGTCACGGCATGTGGGGTGTGTTTCTGAATGTTCTGAAAACTTTTTTCATAATTGAAATACAGAGTTGACACAGTGAAAAGACACTTGATCAGCAAAGCAGCAATCTCAAGTTGTCAGCAAAAGCCCAGCTGCTGCCTTTGCTCTGCTGAAGGAGCGAGCGCCTGTTCTGGCAGGGCTCTGGTGCAGAATGGAGGACTGTTTTGGGTGATGCGATACAGAATGTTGCATATGCCTGGCAATGCCTTTTGCTGAAAAGGAATTGGATCTGCAAAGCTACTGGTAGATGGATCTTGTGTGCTGCTGGAATTATTAGAACCAGGGGGTTGACGCCATGCAAGAGGATGAATTATGTAATTGGGCAGTATATTTGATGCTTTGCTCAGCTCTGCCAATTCTGTCCTGATTAATTTGAGCGGCTTTGTGGCAAGCACTTTACAAGCATGCCCCTTCATGTCATTACTCTTTGCTGAATGCTCCTGGCTGTTTCTTTTGTTGCACAGCAGCATTTTGATAAATGCTTCCCAGAACGGCACACAACCTCTCATACTGAACTTGCAGTCTCAGTTGTTGGTTGTTCCATAATTCTAAGTTACAGCAATAAGTGCTAGTGGTCCAGGACTGCAGGACTCGGAGCGGCCATTCTTTATCTCTCAATGTTTTATCATTCATTGTCTGGAAATGACTAGAGCAGAACTGATGGCCGGGAATCTCTCTCTGGTCTTCCTTTTCCCAATAGAGTATGGTGAGTACAGTTATCTTTGCTGCTGTTCCTGGGACCTAGAAGTTTTCATATTCTGAGTAGGTGACACCAGAAACTTCCGTAAATGGCTTTGCCACCACATATTTGTTTGGGCAGGAATGGGGAACCTGTGGCCCTCCGGAGGATGTTGGACTGCAACTCCCATGAAGCCCAGTTGACATGGCCTATAGATAGGGATGATGGGAGTTGTAGTCCCTGGTTTAGGGAAATATGTAGCTGATTCATTATTAAAGACGAAACAAAGTACACTTCCTAATAATATTCAAGTGTGTGTTTTATGCTACATAGTACTGGATAGAAACAACATTTTAAGTCAATGTGGTGCTGTGATCAGAGTGTTTTATTTATTCATATATTACATTTCTATCTTGCTTTTCCTCTAAGGAGCTTGAGGAAGCGTATGTGGTTTTCCCTATCCTCTTCTCCTCAAGTTTTATCCTTGCAAAAAACCCTGTGAAGATAGTATTTGGTCCAGGGTCACTTTGTGAGATACATTGCGTTGGCTCCCCATGTTGTGTCTTGGTTGTGGGAGACACAGGTTCAAATCTCCTTTTGGCCTTTTACTGTGTGACTTAGACAAGTCACTGTCTATTGGATTGCCCTATTTTTAAAGGTGAATGAGGTGAATGGAAAGTGAACTGCAAAGCACTGTTGTGTCTTTGAGCTACCATTATTTATCTCGCTAACTTTTCCTCGTGACTTTAGAACAACTGTGGCTCAAGCAAAAGCAATTTTCCATTTGCAAAGAGCTTTGCAAACTCAGCACAATCTGGCATTGTGCCAGGAGGATATTAATTAATTGGATGTCTCAACTCCTAAAACTCATTTTTACTGAGGAAAATATGATTTGTGGACATAATCCTCCCCTACATTCCCCCCCCCCATTTGTACATTACATATTTGCATGTTTGCTAATACATTGAGCACAACTATCGTTTGTTTGATAGGAAAAAAATAAAAGTCAGAGGCTATAAAATAAAAAGCAATCTTTCCCTTCATTCCAGCTCTTTCAGACATTGGCAGCAAACCTTAGAATGCCAAGGACAACCTAAAATTAAAAAAAATCACCATTAAGAAGTTTAAAGACTCCAAGTTCTTTTGCAAAGGACTAATATATGAAACTACATGCTTGCATGTTTTGTTTCTGTGCTGACAACACTTCCGGTTTTTTATCCTGTGTCTTGGAATGTGTCTGAAATTTTGAACTGGAGCTTATCCTGGCAACTTAACTTTGTGGTATGTTTGCTGTTCCCTCATATTTGGCTTCCATGATTGCCCTCCTCAGGAACCCTCCTCACATTTATTTATTTATTATTAAATTTGTGTACTGCCCTTCATCTGAGGATCACAGGGAAGTTTACAGTATAAATCACATGTCAAACCAACAATCAATTTGGAGACAAGCGTGCAAAGCTCTGACCGCTCCATGTGTTGGAGGTTGAATTTCTGAAGCGAGAAGACATCTTGCGCTCAAGGAACTTCCCCGCAAATTTTAGATCCTTGGTCTTCCGACTTATTTATTGAATCAATTTGTATACAGTGGTACCTCAGGTTACATATGCTTCAGGTTACATACGCTTCAGGTTACATACTCCGCTAACCCATTTTGTTTCCAGAAATAACGCATCAGGTTAAGAACTTTGCTTCAGGATAAGAACAGAAATTGTGCTCTGGCGGCACAGCGGCAGCGGGAGGTCCCATTAGCTAAAGTGGTGGTTCAGCTTAAGAACAGTTTCAGGTTAAGAACGGACCTCCAGAACGAATTAAGTTCTTAACCTGAGGTACCACTGTACTGCCTTCCAAGGGGGAAAAACCCCATTCCTGAACTGTGCTTGCCCCAGCTGTTGTGTTTTACATGCAGGTAGAATATCTTAAGTGTGCTAATTCATTAGTAACACCTGTAGGTTTGTATCACGTGTCACCCAAATACCGGTAGTTGTTGATGTTTAATTTCTTGTTAATCCTTTCAAAATGAAAGGTGGTATATAAATTCTTGTAATAAAAATAAATAAATAAATAAAGTTGGCACTGCCCCTGCACCTGAAGATTTTAGAAAAGAAACTTGTGTTTCTGTGCCTGCTAAAAATTGGACTCTTGTATGGTTTTCCAGCCTCGGAATGATAGGTGGCTGCACTGGAAATAGCTGACTGACATGCCAATAAATTGGCATCCTGCAGTCATTCATTCCCAAGTATCCATCCCCTTCACATTGTTCATGAAATTCATTTATTTATAAAAAAAAATATTTACATACCACGGTGTCATAAAAATGTATCACAGCAGTTTGCAACAGTATAAAACCATACAGTGCAGTAAAAAAAAAAAAAACTCACAAAATGTTATAAACAAGTTAAAATGAAAAAAATAAATAAAAACAAACCAGTAAGCCATTGTGGAGGATTACCATACTCATATTCACCTGCATAGGCCTGCTGGAATAGAAAAATTTTCAGCAGGCATTCAACAGTTGTTGTTGTTGTTGTTGTTGTTGTTGTTGTTGTTGTTATGACATAAGGCTGGGGGAGGGCAGGGGGAAGGATGAACAGTGAAATGGCCAGAATGCATCTCTAATATTATATATATATATATATATATATATATATATATATATATTCACATATTAAAACTAATACGGGGCAATTTTTGTGATGTTGTTAGATCATAGTTCCCATTATACCTTACCATTGGCTTTGCTGGTTGGAGTTGATGGGAACTATAATAAATAAATAAATAAATAAATAAATAAATAAATAACAACTACTACTACTACTACTACTACTACTACTACTAATAATAAATTATTTATACCCCGCCCATCTGGCTGGGTTTCCCCAGCCACTCTGAGTGGTTCCCAACAGAATATTAATAATAATAAAGTGATAAAACATCAAACATTAAAAACTTCCCTAAACAGGGCTGCCTTCAGATATCTTCTGAAAATCAGATACTGTAGTTGTTTATTTCCTTGACATCTGGTGGAGGGCATTCCACAGGGCGGGTGCCACTACCGAGAAGGCCCTCTGCCTGGTTCCCTGTAACCTCACTTCTCGCAGTGAGGGAACCGCCAGAAGGCCCTCGGCGCTGGACCTCAGTGTCTGGGCTGAATGACGGGAGACGGTCCTTCAGGTATACTGGAGTCAAACAACAGTGAGACGATGCACTGCTCTGAGCCGTAAAGTGTGTTATTGCACCGCACTGTTCAGAAGCTGTGAACAGTGTTTCTGCTCTGCACGAGCAAGTAAACAAACCATAAACAGTTTATCTTAGTGTAATGTCTGAATCTAGGGTCTATTCCATCCTTAACAAGCTGCGACCATTTATTCAACAGCAAGCCATGATTTAAGGCCGCCCAGCGATCATATTTCATTGGAGCAAAACAAAACCTGGTGTGAGGCTTGTTGACCCACTCATGTGATGGGAGAAGCAAAATGGATATGTGTGCTACGCAAGCAGCTGATCTTACCTGCCCCCCTCACCTGACATCACTATGATGCCAGATGTGTGACAGGTGGGTGTCATTTGGGGACCTGGCAAACCAAGGGGGAGAGGGCCCCCCTATAACCTAAACAAGTTTAAATTCTGCTGGACACTTAAAACCAACATTGATTTTAAATAGCAATACAAATTGGACTCACTTGGGATGTTGTCGACTTGCCTTTCTTGGAGGCTTTTAAGCAGACGTTGGATGGCACCTTGTCATGGATTCTTTAGTAGAGATTCTTTGCATTGCAAGGGGTTGGACTAGATGACCCTCGGGGTCCCTTCCAGCTCCACAGTCCTGTGATTCTTTGAAATCAGAGCATACACATTAGGAGCTATATTTCATTTACTGCTAAGGCTGAAAATAATCCACACAGGTACATAATTAAAGGTATGCTGAAATTCAGTTTCAAGGACAATATTGAGAGGCTGCTTCCCCCCCCCTTTTTTTTTTACTGTGCATTGACGGGCGAGAATCTGCCTGCATACGTCAGTGTGGGATGATTCAGTTGCTGAAGCATAAAAGAAGGGTTTTTGTTCTTCTGCCTTTAATTTTTGAAATGCTCCTGTTCTTGTGTGTGCTCCAGAGATAACCGAGGGGTGAGCTATTAATCTGTGATTTCTGAGCCAACTTGGAACAGCTACCTTAGCAGTAGTGAATCAGCAAGAAATGGGAAGATAGGCAGAGCTGCAGTTCGTACCTTCGTCATAGTTTTGCATTTTCTTTAGATCAAAAGAAACTCTCACACACAAATAATTGCGCCCCGCCAAGCAATAAACCAAGGAAGAGAGAACACAGAACTCCTCAGCTGATGGGTTCTGTTGATGATGATCACAAGGCATTTAGGCAGCTGCTGCGCTTGAGAGATGCAGGAGGTATTGCTAATATCAAATCCAGCCCAATCTTAGGAAACAAACAGAATTCTGTTGAAAGCATGTGTGTCTCTCTTTCTTCAGGGAACTTCCCAGTTCTGGGTGCGCTGCTAACTTTCGAGCCCATTTTGTATTTGGCCTGATTATAAAGAAATCTAATGGAGCTGCATCTCTGTGCTGGGAAATGTTCTACCTGTTGGATTGTTGCCTGTTAGGTGGTTGTGGTGTCCAGGGCAGGCACAGGAGGGATAAAGAAAGAAATAGAAAATAAAAAAGATGATCCAGTCTTAGAGCACAACAGTTTGGAACTGAAGGCAGAGCTGCGGAGGTTTATTTGAATACAGTGGTACCTCTGGTTATGTACTTAATTCGTTCCGGAGGTCCGTTCTTAACCCGAAACCGTTCTTAACCTGAGGTACCACTTTAGCTAATGGGGCCTCCTGCTGCCGCCGGCGTGCAATTTCTGTTCTCATCCTGAGGTAAAGTTCTTAACCCGAGGTACTACTTCTGGGTTAGCGGAGTCTGTAACGTGAAGTGTTTGTAACCCAAGGTGTTTTTAACCCAAGGTACCACTGTATAGACTCTGCATTTTTTGTTTATGGACAGCCTTGTTGCTTGAGACTTACAATAAACCAAATATATTAGTGCTGCTTTGAAAGGTCCAGTCTACCATCTTGATTCAAGATGGCATCCAAATGTTATTCAGAAATAGACTTTCTGCTGTGTTCTTTCCTATAACCTGTAGGGAGGGTATAACCTGTAGCCTCCCTGCAGTCAGGATAGTCTGTATTATTTTGTCTTCATTTGTTCTTCAAACTTCATCTCAGTTTTCTTTGCAGCACACCTTTACGCATACCCTCATTCTCATTCACCTCTTTTGCATTCAGTATCTACTGATTCCCCATCCTGCTCTGTTTTCCCTGTGTAATACAGTAAAGCTTCAGATACCCCCACTATCAACAACCTGAAGCTCCCCCAGCCCCTTTTGAGTAACTTAAATCCATTGATTTCAAGGGGTCTACTGTGAGAAGCACTAACGTTGACGATTACCCAATACAGGTATGTCCTCAGTGTAAAGTTGTTGGTCAACGGCACGCTGGCAGCCATACAGGTGCAGCAATTACTTCTTACCACCTCCAGCATGGAAGGAAAATGAGGAGCTTTGCTGATACGTACTTTCCTGAAACGGCCTCCTTCATTTTGCAGATGGCCTCTATTCCAGCCGGAGTGTTTACGATGGGAACTGATGAGCCAGCTATACAACAAGATGGAGAGTCACCCGCCAGGAGAGTCCACATCGAACATTTCTTCATGGATCGCTATGAAGTCAGCAATGCAGAATTTGAGAAGTTTGTGAATGCCACTGGCTACCTCACAGAGGTAGGGAACAGAAATATTTGGACTCCCCCCCCCCCAACGACAACCTTGTAGGAAAACAGTAAATTACAAAGCGATCTTATGTGGTGGAATTAAGATAAAATAAAATAAATAATATAAGACAGGCAACTTCTCACTTATGAGGGGGTTACGTCCCGGGCCCCATGCACATAAGCAAAATGTGTGGAAGTGGGGAGCCTCATCAGAGCAGGGAACAAGGGCAATTTAAGAGGCACCAGAAAAAAACTTTTTCTTTTATACTGCACCTTTGCCTCCCGATCACCAGAAAGGGCAGAGAACAGCGTGTCTGATCCTGCTGCAGTACAGTTTCCTGCCCAACAGCTGTTGAGCGGGGTAGCGCTGCAGCAGTGAGAGGTCCCGTGCGCCATTTTGGGAGCCTATAGTTTCTTTTTTTAAAAAGCCTTTCAAATATTTATTTCTGGACTTTTGGCTTACTGATGTTCTCTTCAGGCTCTGAGGAGAGACTCCTCATAAGCCTTGAGGACTTTACAGCTCTTTCTCGCCATTTCCAGGATTGCTTGCTTGCTTGCTTGACTGACTTACTTTCCGGCGCCACAAGTATACGTGATAGCTGCTGACTTCTGGTCCTGCCCTGAGAAGATGCACCCTACTTAAAAATAATACAATATATGCAATATAATGTTTTTACATACCGGTAGTGAACCATTTTCCATGGATTTGCTGGTCTTCAAATCCCACCTTAATGACAAGTTCATTAGATGCTTCTGATCAGGCTGATTTCTTTCAGCTTCTCCCTTACTTAATAATATCTCCAAGCCACCCTGGGGAGAGCGTTCGAGAAGCAGGAAGCCACTGCAGAAAAGGCAGTGGTTCTCATGCTGCCACCCTCCAGACCTCTTGTGGAGGAGACATACAAAGAACGGCCTCAGAAGATGATCTCAGGGTCCAAGTCAGTTTATATCTTAACAATGGCTTTAGGAAGTTCCTGGGTGTATCAGTGCCAACTTCTGTGGCGTTAAGTACCATCTATAGATATGTTTCAAGGTAAGCCCCCTTCTTTTGGCTGAGATGGATTTAAAGGGAGGTTTAGACCACAGTTTAGTCCATTGGGTGGGGTTTATTTCATAGTCTATGAGGGGGGAAAATAGCTTTAGGAACGATCATGACCTTCAGCAGAGCGATCTTGTCATCTCCCTGTAAGTCTGCCGCATGACGTATTACTTCCTTTAACAACAAACTCTGAATTGCTGTTAGGAAGGATTAAGTAAAGGCCATTGTGCGCTTAATTGTCTGATTTGATGCTTTCTTCTTTTGGCATTTTGGGAATAAAAACACTGGTGCTGCAAGCATGCAAATCCAATTGACTTAGAGTTGCCTCTTCTTCTCCCCCTCCCCCCTTTCTTCTTCTCAGGCAGAAAGATTTGGAGATTCCTTTGTATTTGAAGGTGTGTTGAGTGAACAAGTGAAGACTGGAATTCATCAAGCTGTGAGTCACATACCTTCCTAGCTATTGTGTTTTGGCCTGATAATTCAAGGCTGTGAACATTTTATAGTAATAATACTAATAAGTCTGTTGTAATCAAAGTATGTGGGGACCTGCAAAGATGTGTTAGATTTCAGTACAGGAAACATTATCACAATTATTTCATGTTAATTTTGTCCATTGTATTCCTCAAACTCCTTGGGAGAAGAGCAAATACAAGTACAAAGGAATAAGTATAGTATATCAGAAGTAAATGAGGTTGTAGGAACTCTCAGAACAGATTTAGGGGGGGGGTTGTTCTGTTGTGAAATGAGAAATCGCTGCACTGGTGAATGAGCTGTTTAATGCTACCACCTCGGTTGTGGACTGCCTTTCATTGGAGGTTTTTAAAGAGGTTGGGTGGCCACCCACCTGTCATTCTGTAGCTGTGATTCCTACATTGCAGGGGGTTGGACTAGATGGCCCTTGGGGTCCCTTTCCAGCTCTACAATTCTATGATTACAACCATAAAAATCAAGGTGGTGGTGATTATACCTGTATAACAACAACAAAACATTGCTAGGTGACTTGAAGGCTTATGGAGCTGATAAGCTGTTCAGAGTCAGGATAAGTGTCTTGCAGTGCTGTACAGATGTTTTCCCTCTGTTTTGCTTCTGCTTTTCACCTGAGAAATACAGTTTGCCAAGGGGGGGCAAGAACACATTAATTTTCCCTTAAACACATGTAGGGGGCCTCTTGTGGGCTTTCAGTTGCATTTTGGCTGGCTGTTCAGGGACAGCACCAGGTGACTTGGTGTTTTTGTACCTTAATCAGTTTAGCTTTCGCAGAAGTGATTCATCTTACCATGCTCCCACTGTGCTCTCAAAGGAAAATATTATGCATTGGATAAATAATAGCACACACTGGAGCACATTGTGTGCAGAGCTTCTAGGTGCAATTAGACCTTGCCGGGTTTATTCTTTGTTGCTGAAGAAAGTGGAAGCTGTGAAGAAAAGGGGAGAGAGGAAGCTTAACAAATCTGTTAAGCCACAGTTTAAGAAACCAATGGAGTGTGTGACTCTGACCCGATACATGTGGCAAAACAAACTCCCTCACCTCCCTCAACTCTTTGGGAAAATGGGCCGTGCTTCTGCTGTTGACGAACTATGAGGTGATGTGCTTGCTGCTTGTAGGGCAAGATAGATGGCCTATTTTAAATTCAGCTAGAAGGATCTTGTTCAGCAGTGGCTATGTTTGTTTGTTTTTCATCCTTTGAAGATGAAGGAGTCTGATACATGCTGGACGGCAAAGGATTCAGTGATTGCCAGACTCTGCTCCTGTTCATGGGATGGAGGGGAATTGGGCAAGTCTGACAGACATATGGTAAAGCAGGGAACAGTGTGTGCTCCAGGAATGCTCAGTTTTAAGTGTCAAGCTCTGGTTTTCAGAAGCCTGAAGAGGCGTCGCTGCTTCCAAATGGGGCTCTGGAGCTGAAATCTGTTGGGAGTTCAAGCTCAGTTATTTCCCATCACCCCTGGCCATTGGTCATGCTTGCTGAGGCTGATGGGAGTTGTAGTTCATCAACCTCTGGCGTGTCAAAGGGTCCCCATTCCTGCACTTGTTGTTGTTGTTGTTGTTCAGTCGTTCAGTCGTGTCCGACTCTTCGTGACCCCATGGACCAGAGTACGCCAGGCACGCCTATCCTTCACTGCCTCTCGCAGTTTGGCCAAACTCATGTTAGTAGCTTCAAGAACACTGTCCAACCATCTCATCCTCTGTCGTCCCCTTCTCCTTGTGCCCTCCATCTTTCCCAACATCAGGGTCTTTTCTAGGGATTCTTCTCTTCTCATGAGGTGGCCAAAGTACTGGAGCCTCAACTTCAGGATCTGTCCTTCTAGTGAGTACTCAGGGCTGATTTCTTTGAGAATGGATAGGTTTGATCTTCTTGCAGTCCACGGGACTCTCAAGAGTCTCCTCCAGCACCATAATTCAAAAGCATCAATTCTACGGCGATCAGCCTTCTTTATGGTCCAGCTCTCACTTCCGTACATTACTACTGGGAAAACCATAGCTTTAACTATACGGACTTTTGTCGGCAAGGTGATGTCTTTGCTTTTTAAGATGCTGTCTAGGTTTGTCATTGCTTTTCTCCCAAGAAGCAGGCGTCTTCTGATTTCGTGACTGCTGTCACCATCTGCAGTGATCATGGAACCCAAGAAAGTGAAATCTCTCACTGCCTCCATTTCTTCCCCTTCTATTTGCCAGGAGGTGATGGGACCAGTGGCCATGATCTTAGTTTTTTTGATGTTGAGCTTCAGACCATATTTTGCGCTCTCTTCTTTCACCCTCATTAAAAGGTTCTTCAATTCTTCCTCACTTTCTGCCATCAAGGTAGTATCATCAGCATATCTGAGGTTGTTGATATTTTTTCCGGCAATCTTAATTCCGGTTGGGGATTCATCCAGTCCAGCCTTTCGCATGATGTATTCTGCATATAAGTTAAATAAGCAGGGAGACAATATACAGCCTTGTCGTACTCCTTTCCCAATTTTGAACCAATCAGTTGTTCCATATCCAGTTCTAACTGTAGCTTCTTGTCCCACATAGAGATTTCTCAGGAGGCAAATGAGGTGATCCGGCACTCCCATTTCTTTAAGAACTTGCCATAGTTTGCTGTGGTCGACACAGTCAAATGCT
This sequence comes from Lacerta agilis, assembly GCF_009819535.1. Lineage (NCBI taxonomy): Eukaryota > Metazoa > Chordata > Lepidosauria > Squamata > Lacertidae > Lacerta > Lacerta agilis. Next base: position 88,261,773 of record NC_046313.1, read on the forward strand.
TTTGCATAATCAATGAAGCAGAAGTAGATGTTTTTCTGGAACTCTCTGGCTTTCTCCATAATCCAGCGCATGTTTGCAATTTGGTCTCTGGTTCCTCTGCCCCTTCGAAATCCAGCTTGCACTTCTGGGAGTTCTCGGTCCACATACTGCTTAAGCCTGCCTTGTAGAATTTTAAGCATAACCTTGCTAGCGTGTGAAATGAGTGCAATTGTGCGGTAGTTGGAGCATTCTTTGGCACTGCCCTTCTTTGGGATTGGGATGTAGACTGATCTTCTCCAATCCTCTGGCCACTGCTGAGTTTTCCAAACTTGCTGGCATATTGAGTGCAGCACCTTAACAGCATCCTCTTTTAAAATTTTAAATAGTTCAGCTGGAATATCATCACTTCCACTGGCCTTGTTGTTAGCAAGGCTTTCTAAGGCCCATTTGACTTCACTCTCCAGGATGTCTGGCTCAAGGTCAGCAACCACATTTCCTGGGGTGTATGAGACCTCCATATCTTTCTGGTATAATTCCTCTGTGTATTCTTGCCACCTCTTCTTGATGTCTTCTGCTTCTGTTAGGTCCTTTCCACTTTTGTCCTTAATTGTGGTAATCTTTGTACGAAATGTTCCTTTCATATCTCCAATTTTCTTGAATAAATCTCTGGTTTTTCCCATTCTGTTATTTTCCTCTATTTCTTTGCATTGCTCGTTTAGAAAGGCCCTCTTGTCTCTCCTTGCTATTCTTTGGAAATCTGCATTCAATTTCCTGTATCTTTCACGATCTCCTTCGCATTTTGCTTGTCTTCTCTCCCCCGCTATTTGTAAGGCCTCATTGGTCAGCCACTTTGCTTTCTTGCATTTCTTTTTCATTGGGATGGTTTTCGTTGCTGTCTCCTGTATAATGTTACGAGCCTCCATCCACAGTTCTTCAGGTACTCTATCCACCAAATCTAAATCCTTGAACCTGTTCTTCACTTCAACTGTGTATTCATAAGGAATTTGATTTAGATTGAATCTTACTGGCCCAGTGGTTTTTCCTACTTTCTTCAGTTTAAGCTGGAATTTTGCTATAAGAAGCTGATGATCTGAGCCACAGTCAGCTCCAGGTCTTGTTTTTGCTGAGTGTATAGAGCTTCTCCATCTTTGGCTGCAGAGAATATAATCAATCTGATTTCGATGTTGCCCATCTGGTGATGTCCATGTGTAGAGTCGTCTCTTGTGTTGTTGGAAAAGAGTGTTTGTGATGACCAGCTTGTTCTCTTGACAGAACTCTATTAGCCTTTGCCCTGCTTCATTTTGATCTCCAAGGCCAAACTTGCCAGTTGTTCCTTTTATCTCTTGACTTCCTACTTTAGCATTCCAATCCCCTATAATGAGAAGAACATCCTTCTTTGGTGTCATTTCTATAAGGTGTTGTAAGTCTTCATAGAATTGATCAATTTCGGTTTCTTCAGCACTGGTAGTTGGTGCATAAACTTGGATTACTGTGATGTTAAAAGGACTGCCTTGGATTCGTATCGAGATCATTCTATCATTTTTGAAGTTGCATCCCAGTACAGCTTTCGCCACTCTTTTGTTGACTATGAGGGCCACTCCATTTCTTTTACGGGATTCCTGCCCACAGTAGTAGATATGATAGTCATCCGAACTGAATTCGCCCATTCCTGTCCATTTTAGTTCACTGATGCCTAGGATGTCAATGTTTATTCTTGCCATCTCATTTTTTACCACATCCAGCTTACCAAGGTTCATGGTTCTTACATTCCAGGTTCCTATGCAATACTTTTCTTTACAGCATTGGACTTTCCTTTCGCTTCCAGGCATATCCGCAACTGAGCGTCCTTTCGGCTTTGGCCCAGCCGCTTCATCAGCTCTGGATCTACTTGTACTTGTCCTCCGCTCTTCCCCAGTAGCAAGTTGGACGCCTTCCGACCTGAGGGGCTCATCTTCCAGCGTCATATCTTTTATATGCCTGTTGTCTTTGTCCATGGAGTTTTCTTGGCAGGGATACTGGAGCGGCTTGCCAGTTCCTTCTCCAGGTGGATCACGTTTGGTCCAAACTCTCCGCTATGACCTGTCCATCTTGACCTGTCCATAGCTTGCCTGAGTAATTCAAGCCCCTTCGCCACGACAAGGCAGTGTGCTGACTCTCATCATCACACAGGCACATAATAGGAGAATAGACTCAGGTTATAGTTTTGTATCTAGAGATTTAATTTTTCAAAAATGCGTGGCCTGTTGAACCCCAAACTGATTACTGCTACCAAGGCCAGCGCTTCAAGGCCTGCTGTTTTGTAGTGGCTGGGCAGGGGTGATGGTGACATTTGCATTTTGACAACAAAATGATCCCCTCAAAGGCAGGCAGCCAGGGAATGCATGTCTCTCTAAAAATATTTGCCCTGCCGTATTGTTCCCCCCCCCTCAAGGAATTGTCAATTTTGGCAGGGAGGTAAAAATGCTGTAATTAACCCTCCCCCAAGCGTTTGTTTGTTTGCATGCCTTAAAAAACAAACACATGTGAAATACCAGCACAAAACCTTGCTATAAACATTGGGAGATTGTCTATCTTTCCTTTAGTGAGCTATTCATGAAACAACCATTTTAATATTCTGTTTGATAATCTGTGCCTCCACATTTTACTGTTCTACCCTGAGTCAAACGGCAGAATGCCCCCCCCCCCCCTTTTAAGCAGCTATTCTGTATGTCACGGTCCTTGGCCTAACTCAACAAGCATTGTCCCTGATGCTTGCAATTGGAAGTGAGTTGGAACTGGCTCATGGCCCAAAGTGTTAAAATGCTATTGCTTCTTTCCAGCGATTTCCCCTATTTGGTTAGAGTAACTTTTAGAGGACTGTCCTTTGCCTTGTTTTTCAATATGTATTATTAGGACATCCTGGCATGCAGAACATCATCTGGGTAGGCATGGAAAAATGATATTATTCTGATGACTTTGGCCAGCAGCCTAGTGATGCAGGGACTTGCTTTTCTTGTGGTTTGGCATTCTTAACCTGTTATTTAACAGTTCACCCCAAAGTGTTTCCCCTTTCAAGTATGTAGGCTGGAATGGAGAATACAAAAGCAACATCTGGAGGAATATTTGCTGCTTGTTGTCTTTTTCTTTTTTAATATCTTACATTTAAAGCATTAAATACAATGTAGTTTTGTTGCTAATTTTCTGAACTTCAAGCTCTCAGTTGTTTGTAATTTAATACTGTGTACACACACACACACACACACACACACCCCTCCCTTGGGTATAAATTGGATGGTGCTGGCAAGGCCAGGGCTGAGGAATTCATACAATTGACATTCAGGCTTTATGATCACTGCCATTGTCGCCATCTAAGGAACTAACAAGTGTCATACCTAAAAATATTGATTTGTGCAGGCATTAGGAAAGGCAGGTCAACTTTGCATCAGGTTCCCAGTCCAAGGATGCAAAGTTGGATCCAAAAAGCTGGCAAGATTACAGTGGTACCTCTGCTTACGTACTTAATTCGTTCCGGAGGTCCGTTCTTAACCTGAAACTGTTCTTAACCTGAAGCATCATTTTAGCTAATGGGACTTCCTGCTGCCACCGCGCCGCCAGAGCACAATTTCTGTTCTTATCCTGAAGGAAAGTTCTTAACCTGAAGCGTTATTTCTGGGTTAGCGGAATATGTAATCTGAAGCGTATGTAACCCGAGGTACCACTGTAATTCGTTTGGCACTGGATAATTGGTAGAAAAATTGCAGAGCACAAGAATACAGACCAATAAGGATCAAAAGGAGGCTATTTGACATGTGTGTTTTTATTCTTCTAAGTAGCTGGTTATGACAGCAGTTTATCAAAACTTTATGAAATGTGGCCTCCTAAGCTTTTTAGATCTTCTGATCTTTACTCTAGCCTAGAAACTTGACTATCATATCCCCTGGGCTGCTACTTCCCTACATGCTGGGTTTTTGTACACACTTCTCCATGATGGCCTTTGCATGATGGCTTTTTTATGCTGCTTCTCCTGCAATACTTCCAAACCAACTCAGCCCCAACCCATTGTATGGTGTCATGGGTTGCATTCAACCAAGTCGTTCCATTACCACATTTGCAAGGACTTCTTAACCCCTTTACCCACCCAAATCTGCTCTGGCAGGTTGTGAGAACCACACAACAGATTTGTGGGTGTGCAGGGAGAGGAAGTCCCTTTGCATGGGAAGTCCTGTTGCGCAGAAAAAGTCCTACCACTAGGAAGATGATCTAGTTGGATATCAACCAATATTGGGGCATGGGTTAGCCTAGTATGTGTCTGGTTTCTCCATTGCAGTATTTGAACTAGAGGTCTGGGGAGCATGTGAGTATTGGTTTGTGTGACTGTAACTTTTTCATCTTTACCTTTTTTGATGAACAGTGTTCTGTAAAATCTCTTGGAAATACCTCATCCACATAGGTTAGCGCAGCCTCTGCCCAATGCTTGAGGAGGCCCTCTTTTCTTTTTGTCTTGAGCAACTCTTCCCTTTTACATTGCGGTATCTCTGTATGATCGGTGGCTGCTGTTTTCAAATTTAACGCAATTCTGTTGCTATGGAGGCAGAACGTTGAACAGAAGTAGGTCAATTCAGTACAGGGTCCGATGTGCTTGGGAAGCAGAAAAGCTTAGCTGGAGAGAACTGTGGATCAGGTGAGCACCAAAGGTGTCTCGCCTTGTGGACAGTCTGTTTGGAAGAGTACATGTTTCTGTATTTAAGCTCATATCTTTCTGATCGGGGCTGTCAAATACGCTGAAGTGGACAGGGAACGTGCCGTGAGACAGGTGGGCTGATTGTCTTGTTTACTTTGTGTGGGCAGGAAAATAAATCGGGCCACAAATCCCAAGAAGACTTGTTGCTGCCTTAGTTGACAGAGGTGGGGTTGAGCAATGGGAATTGTGCAGGCTGTCTCTGTTCCGGCTGCTGGAAGAGGAAAACTGAAAATAAAATAGCTGCCACATTGGTTGCTGCCCACTGAGTGACAAGGAAGCTATGTCGGGTATGTGGGATGATGATAATGTGTCAGCTGATCCCATTTACTTTGGGGTCAGAGACAGAATTGAGGTTGGCAGTGAAAAGACAGGCAGGTACCTATTGAGGTGTCATCCTATAGATGGGACTTGGGTAATGTATTGCCTGTTGCAGAGCCTGTTCCTGAGTAGAGAAAATGCTATGCTTGTCACTTCACAGCAAATGAAGACACTCTCTTCAGGAGCAAAGGGTCGCAGCCTGAGGATGAGATCAAATATGGTGTGAACTGGTGTCTGCTGACCAGTTCTACCTTCCTTTTCCCAGCCTCCCCAGCATGCTTCCCAAATTTTCTCCGTAGTGTTAGAGGACAAGCAGGCAGACATGATTGGAGGTCACCCTGAGTCAGTGATGCTAAAACCAACTGGGTGGTGCTCATGGCAACAGTTTCTCCCAATGCCCACACCATTTTTAGTACATTTTTTTTTAAAAAAAAATATTATTGCCCAGAAGGATGAATGTTTTCCCACTGTACTAAAGAAGCTTAATGCTGAACACAACACCAACAAAGCTACATGTCTCCCTCCCCAGTAATTTTCGTATCGTTTTAGATTCCTTTTCCATTCTTCTTTTTAATTTGAAGGCTGTGCACCCACCCTCTTTCATGGGTAAACATCTTGGGATGTTCCTTCGTCTTAGAGAATTCTGGTCTTGTATGCTTTCTCTTCCCTGCTCCTACTAGGAGGCTGACAGCTGCATTGTACAGCATGTACAGTTTGGGCATTGTCCTTAAGGGTCCTCTACCCTAAGGTTACACTGTGTGTCTCATCTTCCAGCTAATGAGGAGGCAAACAGTGGTGTGTTCTGACAAGCTGGATTTCTGGCACATGCAACGAGGGTGGGGAATCTTTTTCAACTCACAAACCCTTCTGGGCAACCCGTCTAGGGCCAAATGCCGGTTGTGGGTGGAGCCAGAGGCAAAAGCGGGCAGAGCAATACATGTGAATGTTACCTTTTCCGTCGTAGGCTAGTTTCTACCCACACTCAAGCAGCCTTCTCTATCCTCCAGAACGAGAGGCATTGTCAGAGTTCATGGGTGCATTCCATCCAGGCACAAATGCTCAAGGAGGCTCCAACATAGGGCCAGTGAGAGGTGTGTGGCTGGGGAGTCCCAAAAGCCTGGAGGGTTGTATTTGAGCCCTGGGCCTGAGGTTCCCCATCCCTCGCCTAGAGCTACCGTCTGGCCTATGGACTCACTATTTCGGGAAGATACGGGAACCAAGCAGTCTTTCCCCCTAGATTGTGGGGCTCCCAACCATTATAACCTCTGTTTCATGCAGCTTTGGTTTGCTCATCTTCAGTCGCTCCGCAGCAGCCTGCACTAATTCAGAACCAACGCTGCTGCTCTTGAATTTGAAGACAATGAAACTGTGAGCAGATACACAGAATATATTTAAAGCCTATTCAGCGCACATTTAAAGCTCATGACTCCCCCCCCCCCCGGGCAAAACAATTTTGGGAACCATTAAGGGTGCAGGAAATGGTAATTCTGGGGGACGGGGGGACGGGACACAATTCTTGGTTTGCTCTAAGTGTATGGTTAATGGTAAACTTCAAATGGAGCAGGGGGAAAGCCCCTCTCAGCCACTGGACCTAGGGAGTAGTTTTCTTAGCAGCAGTGGCCAGCTCTGCAGCTTGGGAAGAAAACACCTCTTTGCATGAAAGAGGTTGGTTTGATTTAATTAGCCATAAGACAAGCCCTGCTGGATCAGACCAAAAGCTTTTTTTTAGCCTCTCTTCTTGTTTCCTGCAGCAGCCTACCAGATGCCTTTAGGAAGCCCACAAACAAACATGTGGTTTCACGGTCTTCTCCATGCACTGTTTCTGCATCCATTGATACCAGTAACCAAAAACTGAGTCATATAATTTCCAGTGACACTTCTGGTTTGCTTCAACTGCAAAATCTAAGTTTGGATCACTTGTGAGGGGTTTTTTTTTTAAATACAAAAATTGCCAAAAACATGTTACATTAATCAAAGTCCGGCTTTCATTCTTCTTTTTGTCGATAGTGCTACTTCTGATAGGTAACATTCAATACAATAAATTTCGTGAGAGAATACAATAGAATTCACTTCAATTTAGTTAATTGAGCTTTTGGGAAATAACTAAAGGTAAGGCACTAAAGCTTCCTAACAAACAGGACAAACAGAATGTTCACATTCATTTTCTTTTTTTAAAAAATGGCATTTTAATGGATTTGTTTTCTACAGTTCGGCACATCCAGCATTTTATTGGCTTTATTTTCAGTAAATGGTCTTTGGTTTTGATGTCAAAGTGAACAGACTTAAGAAACTGTTTGGATATTATCTCCGCACTCCACCCTGGGTGTGCTTCAGGCGCATGCATTTACCAACACGTATGACGCGGGTGGCGCTGTGGGTTAAATCACAGAGCCTAGGACTTGTTGATCAGAAGGTCGGCGGTTTGAATCCCCGTGACGGGGTGAGCTCCCGTTGCTCGGTCCCAGCTCCTACCCACCTAGCAGTTCGAAAGCACATCAAAGTGCAAGTAGATAAATAAATAGGTAGCGCTCCAGCGGGAAGGTAAACGGCATTTCTGTGCGCTGCTCTGGTTCACCAGAAGCGGCTTAGTCATGCTGGCCACATGACCTGGAAGCTGTATGCCGGGTCCCTTGGCCAGTAACGCGAGATGAGCGCCACAACCCCAGAGTCGGACGACTGGACCTAATGGTCAGGGGTCTCTCTTTACCTTTTACCTTTATGAATCTTATATTGAATCAGAACAAATGCATGAACTGAGAAAGCCTACATTTATTAGATAAACTAAATAGGTTTGATATCCATGCTTGAGAGAGACCACAGTTTAGACATGCTTGAGAGAGACCACAGTTTAGATAGTCACTTCTGCAAGGGAGTGCATGGGTGTGTGCAGTTTTGGGTGGGAGGGAGAAGAATACTCAATCCTTAAATGCACTTCCCTTGGATTTCCAAACATTAGCTGCTATGTATTACATGCGTGCTATTGTGAGTTAAAGGGTGGTAAACAAAGCAACAATGTCTCTTTAAATGGACATTTCCCTCTTCAAATCTGGAACCATTTCCAGTTTTAGAACACGCAGGCTTGCCAACCTAAGGGAATCAGAAGTATTTTCATGATTTTGTAAATATCCACTCTGTAAACAGCCAGCTTCAAAACAAATGTACCCTAGTGATGTTCCATAATTCTTTTAATGCAACAGCATGACAGTATTGCATTAGTCAGAATCTAAACTATCAAAGTAAACAGGTTAGCAATGGTACAATAAAGGGACCAAAAGGTTTTTTATTCATAATTTATAAGCCCTAACTCTGGCAGAGTAAAGCTTGAACATGCAACTGTGGCAAGTATCCCAAGACCTGTAGAGAAAAAAATAGGTTTACTATTGATTTATGTGACATATTTTAAGTTAGCAAAGTGCTATGGAATGTTCTTGCAGGGTTTTTTGACCCATGTTTTCCCAAGAACTTTGGCTACTACCACACTTATTTTGTAGGTGGACAACAGAGAGCGTAAAAGGATCCACTCCCTCTCCAGCCAACATTGCATTGGCAGCAAACCCAGTTTTGCTGCCAATCGTCTGCCTTCATGAATAGCATCTGTGTAGGAGACTGGTGTTTGTAGACATGTTTTGCTGCATGCACACTTCTACGCCAAAGATGTATTAATTCGCACGTGAAAAGGTCCATACTTTGGTGACCTCAACACCAAGGCCAGTCGCTCAGTTGCTAGAGCAACATGACTCCTTCATTAAGATTTTAGGTGCCGTCTCCTCAGCTGTATGCTCCAACCTGTGGGTTTCTCATTCTTGCAGCTGTTGGGAGCAAGCTACAGCCCTGAGTCTTACTAAAAGAGCAGGAGCTCTCCTCATACAGAATGGTGGAGCTTTTTTTTATCAGATTAAGTATTGTGTTGCACAAGCAACAGTCTCTCCATTAGTACATTCCATCATCACAAATGTTTTATTGAGAGGAAAGAGGTTTTGAGACCTTTCGCAGTAAGCAAAGGCTGTGTGGAACCTGGCCCACAAAAGAATTAAAGATCTTGTTGTAAGACATAGCCTGGGTTGTTCGAGTGCAGATTAAAGTGTGCTTTGTTATAAGCTCGATATACGCACACTTCTGTCAGCCACAGCCAGCTTGCCTAATGGGCAGGAATGATGGGAGTTGGCTGGGCATAACGTTTGGAGGGTGCCACATTGGCTACCCCTGGCTTAGGTGTTTAGGGAAAATGCCTCTATTTCATATAAGAATCATAGAAGAGTAGAATTGGAAGGAATCCTGGGGGGTCATCTAGTCCAACCTCCTATAATACAAGAATCTCAATTAAGGTAAAGGTAAAGGACCCCTGGACAGTTAAGTCCAGTCAAAGGTGACTATGTGGTGCATCACTAGTCTCGCTTTTCAGGCCAAGGGAGTCGGCATTTGTCCACAGACAGCTTTCTGGGTCAAGTGGCCAGCATAACTGAACCGCTTCTGACGCAATAGGACACTGTGACGGAAGCCAGAGCGCACAGAAACACAGTTTACCTTCCCGCCACAGCGGTACCTATTTATCTACCTGCACTGGTGTGCTTTCAAACTGCTAGGTTGGCAGGAGCTCACCACCATCACATGGATTTGAACCGCTGACTTTCCAGTCAGCAAGCCCAAGAGGCTCAGTGGTTTAGACTACAGCACCACCCACATCCCTAGGAATCTCAGTTATAGCATCCATGACAGATGTTATTGTAAGTTGTTTTAAACTGAGTTTAATATTGCATTTTATTGTTGTAGCCTGTGCTGGGACCCTATGACAAAGGGTGGGAAGTAAATAAATGGATATGTAATCACACAAACATAAACACACCACTGTCTTCCCATCATCCCTATTTGGGCACACTTCTTTTTCCTGGTAGAAGTTTATTATGCTTCAAACCCTAAACAGGATTTGGGGGTGGGGTGGGGGTGGGGGGGAGAGACACTGAGGAAACAAAGTGTGACTTTTCTCTCCCCCCCCTGCCCACTCCACAATTCCCTCTAACCTAGTGTGTATTACATTTGGCTTTGAATTGAAGTATTTGGTTTGGACAGTGTTCTTGAAGCGACTAGCATGAGTTTGGCCAAGCTGCGGGAGGCAGTGAAAGATAGGCATGCCTGGCGTGCTCTGGTCCATGGGGTCACGAAGAGTCGGACATGACTGAACAACAACAACAACAACATTTGGTATGCAGCTGCCCGCTTTAGGCATTATGTAACTTCAGAAAATAAAAAAGTGAGATTGCTATGTTTCAGCATTTTAAAGGAAGCTTGGCCGTGACTTAATGACTTGGCAAGGCTAATAATGCCTTGTCGACAGAACACAGATTTCTTTGCGAGTGCAGTGATGGAGCTAATCTATGGTCATGATGATGTGGGTTTTGTAAGCTGATCACACGCACAAGAATGCAAAACGATTGATTGGAGGTTTCTGCCTGTCAAATACATCACACCATATCTCTGCATTTGCAATTATGCAAGCATTTCCCTCCGAGATCTTGAGCCTGTGCTTGTTAATGGATCAGGACTCAGTCACAATAATATGCCAAGACCCCAACAGAATCAAAAAACCCAAACAGAGGCAGGGTTTAATTTGAGCCAGGGCAAAGTAGCAGGACCTGTTTCAGTGCCAAGTTTCAGCTGTGGGGTCTACATGAAGGAGTAAGAGAATGCAACTGAGTATGGATAAGTTCCTTTGTCTCACCACTCAGTAGTCACACCCAGTCTCTGAAAATCTGGGATAAAGAGAGAAGACCACTAAATCAGAAGGCATGACCCTGAAGTAGACCAGAACCTTCCTCTATACTTTGGTATCTACCCTTACTTTCCTTTGGAACTTGGTACCCTGAACCCAAGTGGAGACTCCAAAGCACACGTCAAAACTTATTGCAACCCCATAGCATCTCTGCAAAGCACCATCTGTGATCCATTTCCCCTATTAATGCCCTATCACAGAATCCCACAAGTGACTCCCATCGTATGCCTTTCCTCCCCAATTCTGGGACCTTGTTCTTTGTGTTTCCCAGCTTTTTTGTAGTCTTCCATCTGTTTCTTTCAAAATGGATGCACCACTTCTCCCACTGTGCTATCACCATGTTGCTGTCTGATGCTCGCACTGTTGTTAAAACAGGTCGATTATGAATGCTGGTTCCACTTGGGTCAGAGTGGGTCTCTTGGAAGGCTCTGTTGTAACTGAACAGTGATGTCAGTTTTTCCTGGGAAGGTTGTTTCACTGCTAAATCTTGAGAAAGAGCCAGGCTTGGTGGTCTGATTCTCACTTTGGGTATGAGAGATCTTCAGGGCAGGTGTGGTTCTTCAGAGGCTGCATATCAGAAGTGGGTGTAGCCAAAGTGTAATTATGGGCATGGCAAAAGCTGCAGTTCTGAATGCTGTCTTCCAAAGGTTTCCAATTATTTTAAATAATGTCTTTATCATTCATTCATTCATTCATTATTAAATTTTTAAAATCATTTATTCATTATTAAACAGAGGGTTTCCCCCCTCATTTTTTAAATGACAAATTTTGAATGGGGTTTGGGAGTGTCACAAAAATCTTTTTTTGGGTCACAAAATCCCAGTAGGAGACCTGCAGAAGCAGTAAGTTTACTTAAAAATTTTAAAACATAATGGCACATGTTGGGGGATTCGAAGGCCACAAAACCCTGTTTGGCCTCACATTATCACATGTATCAGCCTTTCTCAAACCCCAGATGTTGTTGGACTACAACTTCCATCATCCCTAACTAGCAGGTCAGGGATGATGGGAGTTGTAGTCTATCATCTGGGGGCCCAAGGTTGAGAAAGGCTGCTTTATTATTATTATTATTATTATTATTATTAGACATTGAGGGGACCAGGCACAAAGTTTTGGTGTTGGGGGGGGGGACAGATATAGCCTGTGAGACATGCGTTAACTACCCCTGCTTTAGAGCCATTAGTCAGCACTAGACTAGACAGCCCAATGTTCTTAAGTTTATATAAGGCCAGGGTAGGAAACCTGGGGCCCTTCAGATGTTCTCAGATTCCAGCTCCCACCAGCCATTTCTAGAATGGCCAGTGCTCATGGATGATAGGAGCTGGAGTCTGACAACACCTGAAGGGCCACAGCTTCCCACCCCTGCCTTAAATGACACCATTCCTGACCCTACAAGACATCATCATATAAACCTACAGGGTCAAGATTTTTGTTATTGCTGTAGGGGGGGGGGAACCCTATCTGCTTATTAACCAGATTGCAATTGTTATTTTGTGACTGAATGATTAGGGCAAATACAGGAAGGGCAACATCCAAAACTACTAAAAAAGTACCAAAGGCAGAAAGTTTTTAGGTACAGAATACATTATCTTTGGAGCAGAGGATTGAATCTGTTGATCTATAGAGCTCTCCTAAGGAGAGTTGAACACAGTGAAGTCCATGCTTTTCTCTCTAGTCAATACTCACTACATCTGTGTTTCTGCCCCAACCCTTTTCCTTTCTGGCATATTGCTGCTTCTGTTGCAGAACACATTTCCTTTGATCCGAAGCATGAGAATGCAAGGTATTAGGAAAGCAATTAATCTCCTTAGTTGCAAGAGAAGGATTGTGGTATTAAATGATCTGGGGCTCTTATATCTCTTACCTCATTAGTACAAAGGCTAATTAGATTTATAACAATTAGAAGCTTTACAGCATTCTGAGAATTTTTGGGAAGGATGTAAGATTTAGGCAGCTCACTCAATTTTGAACAGAGCAGCTTGAAGCATACTTAGAGGATGCTGGAAAATAATTGACTTAATAGGCACTTGGAAGTTTTCATTCTGAGGTTGCGACATTGTTTCAGCAGAGGCACTGTCCTGTGAATCGTGGGCGTACCTCACATTGGAACTTGGCTTACCTGTAATGAGTGACTGTCATTTTCTCTTCATTGCAGTGCAGAGTATGAACTGGATCTCATCACAGCATCCCCTCATGTAAAAAAAAGCATGGATAGCCAATGTGGAATTTTCCAGGTGTTGTTGGAAAACAACTTCCATCACCCCCCTGCCATTTGTGCACCTGCACTTTTCAAATTTTATTTTAAGGAAAAGCAAGATCTTGAGTAGTACAGGCTGGGAAACAACAGGCCCTGGGCAGCAACAAGCCCAGCAGCCAGGGAGTTAACATGCTCCCTTCCCCTGTTTCTGCTGTCTTCTCAGTTTTAGAAACATAATATGGGCAAAAGCAATAGAGATTAAAGCTCTAATCCTGTTGATGACTAAAAAACCTGAAGCTTTTACAGTGGTGGAATACTTAAAATTTAAACTGGGACGTTGTTGTGATGTTTACACACATGTTGGGGGCGGGGAAGGTTTGTAAGAAATCCCTAGGCAGGGCTTTATGGATATTCTGAGCCCTTGCAACTGGAATTAGGTTGGATGACGTATACTCAGCCATGTTCTTGGGACTGCTGCTGGAAGCGTTCCAAATGGGAGAAAATGTTCATGGTGTAGCATTTCGGACAGAGGAAGGCAGAAGAGAAACCCAAAATAGGATAATGGAACATAGGAAGCTGCCTTATACGAAGCCACACAATAGTCTAACTTCAAAGTGCGTTTTTATGTTCCTGGCTCATTCCAAAGCTAGTAACCATAGTTTCCTTGTTTGGACGAAACAGGAAACTATGGTTAATTAGAGATAACAAACTTAGTTGGTCTCTAAGGTGCTACTGGAAGGATTTTTTAAATTTTTTATTTTGTTTTGACTATGGCAGACCAACATGGCTACCTACCTGTAGCTTCCATAAAGTAATTGTGCATACAGACAAGGTGCTTGTTCGAAAGCAGTTTCATGTACACTTATCTGAAACAGACCATTAACTGCCACTGAGTTAAAAATGTGCACCAGTCATTTCCTACTCCCCTTTTTACTGCCAATGATAACTTCCTTATTGAATGACCTCTGATAGGCTGCCAACACTTTCTTTGTCTGTTTCGTTTTAGGTGGCCATTGCTCCTTGGTGGCTTCCTGTTAAAGGAGCTAACTGGAAGCACCCCGAGGGTCCTGATTCTAATATCTCAAACAGGTGAGCCTCAGATAGGTATTGGGTTTCAGCTGTGGTATTTAAGGCTGCTTCTCACTGGATATTTTGAATTAAGGATGTATGTACATTTCATCAATTATGAAAGCCGCATTATTTCTATTGCGGCTTCTAAAAGAGAGGTAGAGGGCCTTGCTCTGTCCTTTAAAATGAAGAGCAGCAGTTTTTGAAAGCCATTTGTGCCCATAATTGATGTAGGGCGTATATACTTTGCTTATGGACATCTGTGCCCAGATATTGAACACTTAGTGAGAAAGGGCCCTTAAGTACATCATCTTCTTCCTGTGAGTAATGAGATCTGTAGGGTATTTGGCTTCCTGCTCTTTAACCTATCTCTTTCCTTTCAAGTTTCCATGTTTTTATTCCATTTTACTCCCGTGAACATTGGTAGAAGCGTTTCTTTGCTAAAAAACAAAAACAATAAACATAAACAAAACATTTCATTGTATGTTGTTAAGACCTTCTTTGAAAAATGGTACCATGGTGCCATGGCTAGTGAACAGCATTAACCTATTGATACGCATTGCTTTGTAGATGCACAAGGCAAGGAATTATGAGTACCATAGGGTCTGCGAGAGCCAGCATGGTGTAGTGGTTAAGAGCGGTAGACTCGTAATCTGGCGAACTGGGTTCGTGTCTCTGCTCCTCCACATGCAGCTGCTGGGTGACCTTGGGCTAGTCACACTTCTCTGAAGTCTCTCAGCCCCACTCACCTCACAGAGTGTTTGTTGTGGGGGAGGAAGGGAAAGGAGAATGTTAGCTGCTTTGAGACTCCTTCGGGTAGTGATAAAGCGGGATATCAAATCCAAACTCTTCTTCTTCTTCTGTGAACCTATTTTCTGTTTATAACCTCCTCATAGAATCATAGAGTTGGAAGAGACCACAAGGGCCATCCAGTCCAACCCCCTGCCAAGCAGGCAACACCACCAAAGCATTCCCGACAGATGGCTGTCAAGCCTCTGCTTAAAGACCTCCAAAGAAGGAGACTCCACCACGTTCTCATGTTCTTTACAGAGTATTTGAGGAGGATGGAGGGCATGCAGGGTTTATTTTCATTTCCTCCCAATAAAGCTACCATGTTGCATCAGGGAGCACTGTAATATGGTGAAGTATTCTGGTTTGCTATGAAAACAGCAGACCAGCCTTCCCTAGCCGTGGGCTTTCCAGACCTTTTGGACCACAATTCCCATCAGTCCTGGTGTGATGATTGGGGCTGATGGGATTTGTAGTCAAAAACATCTGGAGAATGCCAAACTGGGAAAGGCTGCAATAGATACTTAAAAATGCATACGACTGCAGATAAAAACAGGACATTTAAAAACAAACCCTAAGAGAAACTTTTATATTCTGATTTTATTCTGTGAACCGCCCTGAGACCTGTGGGTATAGGGCGGTATATAAATTGATTCAATCAATAAAATAAAATAAAAAGGCCGCTCCAAATCCCCAGCACCAAGAACACAGATTTGAGATTTTTGGGGGGCTGTTTTGTAGAATATGTTAAAATTGTGTCACAGCTGTTTGGGTTCTTCATATTTGCTACTTTGAATGGTCTGCTTTTCCTCTATTATCTAAAGTTGTATGTATTTTATATTAGTTTTGCTTGTCAATTTTAATGTGAGCTGTTAAGCTGGCTCACAGGTACGTTTTCTGTTAGACTATTTTATTAGATTGAATCAAGTATGTAGCGAATCTCATTTATATTGTCAAAATACAAAAAGCCAAGGTAGCTGGAAGTGGCTTCTGCGTGGCAAGAGAAGAGGGATGGAAGAGCAGAAAATGACCTAAAAGGCCTCAGACATTCATGGAAAGCTTTGTTCTACTTCATTTATTCTCAAAATTTATGCCTTGCCTCCTCCCTGCACCCCTTTCCATTATTATTATGTGTGACATCACAATGTGCAGTGCACCCTTTATTTTTCTTACCTGAATCGCTTTGCGGAATGCTGCAACAAATGAAGTGGCCTTGAGTCTGTCATTAGCATGCATTAATCAGATTCTTCCCCTCAGGGTTGGCAAAACTTGGTGTATTCTTCAAATCCTTTAAGACAAGAACCACATCACTGTAATATCATCTGATGTGTTGCTCCTCAGGACAATTCCATCACTTGCTCTCCGATGGGACGGAATGAGAATGAGCTGACATCAAAAATAGTTACACCAGTTGCCAGGAGATAATTAATTAAAAAAAAGAGGTCAAAATTAGTGCTAAATAACAGTTCTATAACGCTGCTCCCTTTTGTCCTACTGCATACTGGAAGTTTATCATCCTGACCTAGGACAGGTCAAAGGCATGCTATTCCAGAATAGTATTCTATAATAAGAAGTCAGTGTAATACACTTTCTTATTATAGAGCAGCGTTCTATGATACTTTCCTTTGTAGGTTTTATAAAAACCTGAAAAAGAGGAAGCCAAATACAGATGAATAAAATGGGTTGCTGAGTTTGTGACGTGTAGAGAATGATCGCTCCCCACATCAAATGGGGGGGCGGCGTTTGCGTGGTTGCGCGCAGCCCTTTGAGCTCCTGGGCGACACTTGCTAGTTCGGACTGGCTGTGCCTTCCCCCAGGAGGGATACCTGGGGTCTCTGCCTACCCCCGCTAAGCGCCCAATCCCGCCTGGGGGAGGCGTTGCCAGGGGATTGGCCAGGTATGGGGAGGGACTACCTAGCCCACACAATAGAAGGTAGCTTACCAGGAAGCAGCAGTTGGGCTCCCTCGCTTCTCCCATCCTCCACTCCCTCAATTAACACTTATTTTTGCAGGTTAACCTCTTCTCCACAGGTACGCAGGCACTGCTATGTCAAGGCCGGAAAGGAATTTCCCTACCTTGGCAGGTTTTGCCTTTCCCATAGCAATTCGTCACAACTTTGGCGGTTTCAGGCCTTGGGCGGAATACTTTAGTCATCTTCCTAAATGGGGGGGGGGTGACTCCACGCCCCCAGTGCGGCGGCGATACCAAGATTCCCCGTTAAAGGGGTATTGGGAGGAGGCATTGACCATACGCCGAGAGGTTGTCGTTGCTCTCCCCCACCAGTGG
This sequence comes from Lacerta agilis, assembly GCF_009819535.1. NCBI lineage: Eukaryota > Metazoa > Chordata > Lepidosauria > Squamata > Lacertidae > Lacerta > Lacerta agilis. The sequence goes on from NC_046313.1 coordinate 88,278,898, forward strand.
CGGCAAACAGGGGGCGGGCTATCTGCTTGAACATATGTCCTCCGGAGCTAGCCCAATCCCCGCACATTCTGGATAACCCTGAAGTTTCCCAGATCCCCGGCTGGGGGCTGGGAAGGATAAACGCCCAATTCCTGAGCCAAGGTCTCCCTACATCTGAATCTTAATAAAGTTGTGGCCAATTTTAATCCCATAGCACGTTGTCTTGTGTCATTATTCCGCTCGGGGGGTCGCCTGGGGGTTGGGGGACTCCGCCTGTCCACGCAATGCTGTTTGCTAAGGGAGATTCAGACAAACTGTTTTGGCAAGACCATTATCTTATCAGGACGGCAGGAGTGAAAACTCACAACATGTAGTCCGCATGTGAGGGAGGTGTGTGTGCGTTGGGAGAAGGGGGGAGAATCAGAGGGGAAGAGATGAGTGAGCATTGCTAAATGCACTTTTGGTTACTGTTGGCTGGTCCTGTGGCATGCGCACACGTCATTGCTCTCTGTGAATCAAGTTAGTGGTGCAACTCTCTGGCTTGGATTGGACGTAATGTTCCTGCTTTTCTTCTTTAAGAAAACATAATGTATTAAGCTAGAAGTGGGTGTCAGAATGCCACACATACTCCCTCTGCCCCCTCTGTGGTTTAATGTCTGTTTACTAAACCAGGATCTCAAACCACAATTTGATCATTGTTAAACAGGACTAAACAGGACATTATTAAACCACAAATCTCCATTTCGTACATCATGTAAAGCTGCAGATCAACCAGATTTGGGCCAATGTGAGAGCACAAATGAAGGAAGTCAGGTGAGGGATGACAGGGGAGTGTGCACTTCTATTTACTGGCTTAATTAACTATGGTTTTATTAAGCTAGGCATATTTAACCCAATGTCTCATTCTTTTTTTAAGCAACTTTGGATAATGATGAGCATTCCACAAAGATTGCTTAGAACTCATCAGAGTATTGTTTGCCATATCGTTTTAGACATTATGTTGTGCACACAAAATGAAAGTGGTTTCCAAAGGTCTGAATAACACTTCAAAAAAAGTGCCACCATATTCCTCTTCAGGCGCCTGTTCTTCTTTGTATTTGAGTGACTCCGCTTTGCTCATATATACGCCAAAGCCAGTTTTGTTATTTCCCTTGCAGTTTCCACCTTCCATGCTTTTCTGAGCCAATGCTTCACTTTCTTTTTTCCTCCAGTCATCTTTGTATGTTTGTGTTGTGTTCTATCGTTCTAACCACTTGAGCCTAATGGGGTGAATACTAGCAATAGGCAGGTTGCTTGTGTTTAATATGCTTCGGCGGGCTTGTACATTTTTGTGTCAAGCAGTTTTATGGTTTGGTGTGACGTTCTTAATGTTTCACTGTGTAGGACCTGTGCTGAGCTTAGTTAGCACCTCTGATGCCCTTGATCACGTCATTTTGTTTTTTTATATATATATTTGTCTTTCAGAATGGATCATCCAGTTCTTCATGTTTCTTGGAATGACGCTGTGGCATTTTGCAGTTGGGCAGGAAAACGACTGCCAACGGAGGCTGAATGGGAATATAGCTGTCGAGGGGGCCTTGAGAATAGGTAATTTACTTTGCAAGTGGAAGCAAAAACAACAAAGAAAGCCTTTTTCCTATATATGCTCCCTTAAGTTGATCCTATATATCCCCCTCGGTCTTTAATTCTTGCTAGTCTCACCTTCTAGATAGACAACATGCAGCTCCCTAATAACTTAAATTGTTTAAGTTTTAACTATGAATCCTACAAATCTTGTTATTAACGAAGACCCCCTGCCCCCCACCTGTCATCTTGTGATGAAGGGACTTTTGATTATTCTAGCTGCTGGAGAACCTAGATGGGGAGAAGTAACTGCCATACTAGAAATGGCCTTTTCTATTTAATGGTAAACAGCTATATTATATGCAGAAGCATCATCATAATAATAATAGAACTTTAATAAATACACATGGGGATCTGTGAAAAGGAGGAAGAGGAAAGGAATTGGATTGGATTGTCATTCGAGGCCCAGTCCCTTCCTATATTCCTTTAAACTGTGAAGGGACTTCCTCATACACGTTTTAACATTTCCTAATGCCAGGGAGTGGGTTAAATTCTGCCGTTTATGTTGCACAGTGGAAACTGTGACCCACAAGGCATGATGTATAAATCTCCAAACTTAATCCCATTATTGCTTCTGTTTCTTAAAGCCACTTTGTGTTTAAATCAGAAGGATAATACAGTGTCCCCTTTTTTGTAAACAAGAGTGCAACGAATCTCCCGTTCGTATGACTTACATTCTGCTTTGTATATCCTGTTCATCTGGACCCCCAGGATGTCAACTATGTAAGAGTTCCAGATTCCGAGTTCTTGTTCCTTTTCAGAGATACGTTTTGGGTAATAGGATCAACAGTGTTGCTTTTTGATATGTTGAAATGTTGCCTTGTAAAACTATCATATAGGTAGAAGATGTTGGGCACATGTTTTTGACCTGCTTCTTATGGATTAAAAACACTTATCTCTCTGCGTCATTGGGAGCTATAAAACTATCACTGAAATTCATAGCCACTCTTTTCTCTCATTTTTGAACCTTGTCTCATCTCCAAGCCACAAGCAGCCTACTGTTGCCCTGAATAACACTTGCCTGTGCTTTTACCAACAGACTTTTCCCCTGGGGAAACAAGCTTCACCCAAGTGGCCGGCACTATGCTAATATCTGGCAGGGAGAATTCCCTACAAGCAACACTGGGGAAGATGGATACCAAGGAACTGCACCCGTAAGTGTGGTGGATGAAATAAACTGGAAGCATCAGCGTAAAGGTGCATAAACTTGGGAGATCATGAGAAACATAAATCAATTTCAGACAAAGGCATAGAGTGCAATTTGGCCATTTTCTCTCTTTTGCTGCTGAAAAGCTGAGCAACAAATTCTTTCTCATGACATCTATCCCACCTGAAAATGGGGAAAAGTCACTTTGTGGTGACTTTTCCAGCTAAAAAAATGGCCACATGCCACACTAATCCTTAGTATGAATGCAGGAAGAGACAAAACCGGAACAAGATGAGGAGCAGGAAGTTGGTAGTCTCTCTTCCTTTCCTTTCCTTTCCTTTCCTTTCCTTTCCTTTCCTTTCCTTTCTTTTCTTTTTGTGTAGAAAAGGCATGTATTCAAGATGTAGGGTACTTGGCTCTATGAACTGATGACTGAAGCTTCATTACTATTACATTGCAAATGAAGTTACAAACTGGTTTGTTGATGAGAAACATCCGGCAGTCTGCTTGCCCTATGCAGGGTGTCATTTTTCTTGCTACAAATCATTCTCTGGTCACAAATGTCAGGATCAGCAAGTAGACGATTGACAACTTAACAATTGTTCTTGTAAATGCAATGAGAACAAGTTGTTTCAATCCATGATGGTGATTTATGCCTATTGTCGCTTAGCAAGAAAAAAATGTCAAGGATTTTGTAATTCGATTGTTTTGCTCTTACACTGCCAAACCCACGCCTAGACATCAGTCTGCACCTGAATGGTGTCCTTGTTCATGACCCTGCGTATTTCCTTTCTGCTTTTCTGCTGCTAACCTTCTGCCAAGGCCCAATCTGGAAATGTTAGTTTTTAGATACGCAGTTGGCAGGAAAGAAGGTAGGCAGCCTGGAACTAGTGCAGTGATTGGATCAAGATTGGCTCTCATGCTTTCATTTGATGGCAGCGAGGCTGGCTCCAGCAGATCCCTGGCTGGTTCAGTCCCCGTTTGGGTCTTTCCTCTCGCTGCCACTGATGTGATATCTGGTTTTCAGTATCACAATATATCACCATCTAAACATCACAATATACTGATATATCTCATTATCTGAAATAAGATGTAGCTATGTAGAGGTGAACATGGTAATGCCCTGGGAACTCCTACTAAGTTAAGGGTCTAAATCACCACACACTGATGAAATCATCACTTTCATCAGCAGGCAAGCCAAAATGCATCCAAACAGGACTTGAATTCAATAGAGCTTACTTCTGAGCAGAAACACATTTGCTTGCACTGCTTAAAGATAAGCACATACCCTCCCCATCATTCTCACCTCACAACAACCACCCAATCTCCCATTTCAGCATAAGGCAGCAACTGTTAAATCTTCCCTTCTCCATTCCCCACCCCCACAGAAAGCCCCCCCAAGCCCCCATCCCACCAATCTCTCCCTTTTTATCAAAGGGAAGGAGGAAGGGCAAGCAAGCAACGAGGTAACACCCTTTAATATTTTTGTTAACTTCCTTTTTTATATGAGGGAAGCTATTTAAGGCGAACCAGCAATGTCTTACACAGCAACTTGTTTTTTTGTTCTTTTACACGGGGGGAAAGGGCTCCATCAAAGCCTCAGATGGGTAGTAATAGGCTTCAGGGAGGGTAGAGAAAGGCTTCTCTCTCGCTCTCGCGCACACACAGACAGAAGGCGAGACGGGAATAAACAACAGAGCCTTAAATAACAGGGCAACTTGGTTTTTTGTCCTTTTACATGAGGGTGGTGGGAAGGGGCAGGAAAGGCATCAGGGAGGGGAGACGCTTAGCGCATGCTCACACACACAAACACAGGCAGAAGGGGAGATGGGAGTAAAGAAACAGAGTTAAGTAACAGGGCAACGTTTTTTGTTCTTACTCTGAAGAAAACAACCCCAGTTTCTTCTTTCACAGGGGTAAGGAAGGGGCAAAGGCTCAGACCAGCATCTCTGTAAACCACACCTACAGGCCTGTCACGCAGGCTACTAGCCTGCTGAGCCGGGGCTTGCTGCAAAATTGTAAGAAGTATATCGTGAGGGTAGATAAGTTCTGCTGCTGCCTGGCTGCTGCTTTCCCAGCTCTTTTCATAATCGTCACCTGCTTTTGCAGAGGCAGCGGAGCTGAGCTGGGGCTCATTGCAGAATCGAAAAGTGACGGCTGCCATGCCTGCTCTTGTGAGTTGCTCACTGCAGGAGGTGGAGGAAACACCAAGAAGCACTGGCTGGCTGCACAGTTTCCTCAAAATCACGATGTTTGCCAGATAACATTTTATGAAACCGTTACCGTGCTGTGGACTGCGTGACCGATTTTGAACGATATACTGAAAAATTGCCCAGGTCTAGAGGAGACGCTTGCCCACACATTTTGCAAGTAGAAGAGAGAGCTCTGCACCAACAGAGTGCCATTGGTGCTGCTGGGCAGGCAGCAACCGATAAGATGCCAATAAAGCCCAGTAGGGCTAGGTGGAGGGACAGTTTTCCCCAGTCACCCCACCTTGCCCAGCGGATGGTGGGTTTGGATAGCTCTGCCCATTATTGACTAATGCCATATATACAGATAGGTGAAATGCCCAGTGAGGTATGAGGTCTTCAAACAGGGACCAGATTTATTTATCTTCTGGATCAGGGGAGAAATAAAATGAAAAGGTGGAGGGGGAGAGACAATATTGTATTGGTTTGTATACCTCTCTGTTCTCCAATACCCTTTGTTCTTTTTCTTTCTTTTCTTTTCTTGGCAGGTAACATCATTCCCTCCTAATGGTTATGGCTTGTACAACATTGTGGGAAATGCCTGGGAGTGGACCTCAGATTGGTGGGGTGTTAGGCATTCTGCAGATGAAACATACAATCCGGTGAGCATTTTGTTACTGATAAGCATAACAGAAGGCACTCATCTGTTGCTTTGCTCCTTCTCCGATTATATATGTGGCAATGCAGGTCAAAGAAGGTTGCACTTAATACAATGGCTGTGTCTACACTAGGAGCCCCAGGATCTTTTCTACAGCCACCCACTCCATATTTGCTTTGGAATCGAACTCAGGGTGCTAGAATTGACCTTTAAAGCCTTTTATTAATTTACATTCGTAACCCTGAGGTTGTGGAATGGTTTTCCAGAAGGATGCTCACTTTACTTTTATTTTTCAGAAAGAAAAGTGAAACCTGCTGCAGTCGAATAATGATCGTACATGTGCCTTCTTTTCACAGATTGTGTACACACACACACACACACACACACACACACCTTTATCACTTCTCCATCTGCTTTTATATTTGAGATGGCACCAAACAGCTCTGTTGAATTGTCCTATCTTTGCAGCCTCAGGTTTGAGTGTCTCTGGGTGATTTCTTTTCAGTGAGTCAGAATGTTGGCCCATCTAGCTTAATACTCTGATTGACAATCTCAGCCAGCCAATGGCCAATGGTCATGGGTGATGGGTGGGAGGTGTCGTTTCTAAGGCAGTGGTGGGGACCCTGTGGTCCTCAAAAGGTTGTTTGAGGACCACAGGTTCCCCATCACTGCCTTGGAAAACGAGTCAAGACCCACCAGTTAAAGACCAGTGGTATCACAGATAGTGAGAAAAGGATCAGGGAGATAAGCATTCAGATCCTTGCCCACCTGCATGCTGGACTGAATGACCTTGGCATACATTTCATTGTCTGGACAAAGGGCACTTTATGCTTAGTTATAAGCAGCTTCACAAACCTTGGATGGGAAATGTGGTATAAATACCAGCCTGCTGTCTGTACTCCTGCATGAAATCTCTGATGGCATTAAAATTTGACAGATGACTATCTGGGGCGTAAAGCTTTCAGCAGTGAAGGTGTTGGAAGAACTGTTCCGAGTGTAGCACATCCTTGTCATATTTCACCTCTAGAGGAGATTCAAAGCTAATCTGTTATAGTGCGTTTAAAAAGTCAGCAGGCTCAAACATAGCTGCATATGCAGGGACTCCTATACATCTGGGGTGGGCAGCCTTTTTCAACCTGAGGGCCACATTCTTTGCTGGGCAAGTTTCTCAGGGCCACATGCCAATGGTGGGTAGCCAAGGCAAACCAGGAGGGCAGGGAAGTGTCTACACAAACCCACATCTGTATTGAGCAGAAGTAGCCAAGGTGTTGCCGTCCAAATATTGTTGGACTACAGCTGTGCTGGACTGGGGCCAATAGAAGTTGGAGTCCAACAAAACCTAGGGGGTAGCACCTTGGCAGCCCCTGATGTAGAGAGCCTCCCATTCTTCCTTTGTACTGTTTTGTTTGATATGCAGACATTGGATTGAAATATATATGCAGACTCATATTATTCAACATGGCTGTTGTATTAGATGCCTATCTTTGTTGTTGATACACCCGTGTCCTATTAATGCTATGGAATTATCTGAAAGAAGCACCATTTTTGAATACTTTCGAAGATCCTCATCACCCCAACTTGGGTTTGTGGCTGCTTTACCTCCCTGCAGCTCTGAGCTGCATTGTTTGCCTGAGCCCAGTGTTGGGGGTGGTACACCAGGAGAGCAGTAGCTAGGAAAGCAGGTGGCCTCCAAATGTGGATTCCCATCAACCCCCCTCCAGCATGGCCAGTGCTCAAGGATGATAGGAGTTGTAGTCTACCAACATTTGAAAGGCACCTCACGTTGGCAGCAAAAGTGGATGTGGCGGCTGTATGGGTTTATTTTCTTCCTGCAAAGGTGTTACACTGCAGAGACGTATTTCAAAGTGAATGATGGTCCAGTCTGGAGACAAAGCAGATAAAAAAAACATCTGTAGAAGCATCCAAGGGGAAAAGAATGTTAAAACAGCTGTATAGAACACATCCCTTATTCCTGATGTGTTTCAGAGTTAACTCTCTTTTCCCCCGCAGGGTTAAGTTTTTAGCAAGTTCACTCATGAAAACAGTCTGAATCCCCACAGACAGGGAGCCTTATATGCTTGTTTGAATTTGAGGCAGTTAGAATCTGCTTATCTCTGAAAATATATCTGAAGTTGCCAGCCTGTTTCATTTATCTGCTTAAGAGTGGTTTTGAAGAAATTTGCAGATTCTAGACACGTTGACTTAACCAAACTTTAAAAAATGAAAACTTCGGGCTCTGTGAGATGGAGTGGCTGATTTTCCAGTCATCTTTCATGAGTGAATTTTTCATTTGTCAAGAGCTGCTCTTGAAACACATTGGGGATGGAGGGCGGCATCCCTCCCCACCCTTCCTGTCATGGGGGGTCTGTCTGTCCTTGGGGTTGTTGTTCCCTCTGAGGGCGAGTTTTAAAGACTGTACATTGCCCTCATGCCCTGTGCATAGGCTTCCCAAGAGGCATCTGGTTGGCCTCTGTGGGAAACAGGATGCAAAACTAGATAGGCTTTATCTAGCTGAGCTGTTGCTCAAAATGGGTTTTTTTCTTGCAAAGGAACAGGAGCCTGTCGCGCCATGTTCCTCTTCAGCGTGTGAGGATTCTGCAGATCTGCTAGCTTGGAACAGGAACTTTTAATTAGCCACTGAATCGGAAAGCGCAAGCAAAGCTTGATGCTCAGACCTACAAAACACTATTGCCGTAAACTAGTAAACACAAATTCTCCGGGTGGCCTAAATAATCAAGAATTCTTCATTACTCTAATTAAGATTTCCATCAGGCCACTTCTTTGTTTTGGTAAGGCTTTCTGTTTTCATGCTGGGATCAAGGCACCAGAGCTTGAGGAATGGAAGAAGTTGGGCTCTTGAGCATCATCCTGAACAGTAGCTTTTTCTGTCGTTTTTCTCTTTCCATTTTGGTGCAAGGCTGCTGTGGCACAGGCTGGGAGCACACAGCTGTGTAAATACAGGAATATCTTTCCAAATTTAATGCACATCTCCCGCTTTCAAAGACTTTCTTCTTCTTTTTTCTTCCTAACATCTCCCTTGCGATTCCTTCTGCTTCCCACCACCACCCCATGCTGGTTTTCTCCTCGTGACACTAGGCTGGTGGGCAGCCCTGGAGTATGGTATTAGAGCAAGGTGCATGGGATTAGGGCCTTTGGCTAGAGCAACATCTCTCTCACTTTCTGCTTTGGAGGAGATTTACATCCTTGCTTTTATTTTATTTTTGTCCAAGTTATCAGATTAGGACAGGTTGAAGGAGCTACGTATGTCTAGCCTTGAAGAGATTACTATTAATATGAGATAAGACAGTTGTTGTCAAATACTGAGCTGTGACATAGATGATGCAGCAAATTTTGTTTTCTGGTGCTCCGGAGGGTAGGACTCTGAATCAATGAGTTCATATGATGAGAAAGGAGAACTTAACATTTGGAACAACTCCTGATGGCACAAGCTGCTTGGCAATGACGCAGACTGCCTCAGAAGTTGGTATGACCTTCTTTGTTAGAGTTTGTTTATCAGGTAGAGGCTGGATGGCCACCTATGAGAGATGCCATAGTGCAACTTCCCTGGCAGGGAGTGGACTAGATCAGTGCCAACAGAGCTTTCAGATTTTCAGCTTTGATTCCTCTTCTCCAGGTTTTCTGAACACTCTCTCTTTCTCTCCCTCTCTTTCCCAATCCCTTGCAAATGAGATGCAGCTCTTTCTTTAGAAGGCAGCCATAGTACTAACTGTGAAGTTAGCTCTCATTGGGATCATACAGTTGCAGAACCTCACAGGGGTTGCATCTGTCACTTTACCAGGGAGGAGGAAAAGGGAGAAGGGGACGGACGGAGGAAGTCCCTTGAGGGGAAGGACAACAGGAAACACAGCTGGCAATCTCAATGAGATAGACTTTATCTCTTCCCCTTGTAGGGAAAATGAGCTTTGGAGCGCTAGTTGCAAAGCTTTGCAGACCCACTGGGATAGCTCCAAGGACCCTAGGTTATTTCTTTAGGAGTTTAGTATTTTGGACGTGGCATTCTTTCAGTATCTGGTGTTTCCTGATCATGCTTGCTAACAGAGTTGTGAATGAAATAGCGTAGCTTCTTTGAATTATCAGTAGCAAACCAAGCCATTTTTCCTGATAGTTCCAGTGGAGCGAGGGCTGGTTAACAATACCGTTGTACAGTATGTGAGAAAAAGGAAGGACTGAACGACTGTCTCCTCCTGTTTTGTCAACTATAACTTATCAGCTTTGCAGAGAAGCAGCCAAGCATGAATGTGATAAATGAACCATGCTTCTTAACCGAGAGATTGCTTTTAATTCCAGCCCTTTTCAGCTCTTGGAAATGCATGGTTGCTGGGCAGAACTGTATGCAATTCAGCACCGAAAGGCTAAATTAGCTTTGTGGCGCCACAGCAAGTTGGAACTCTCCATTTTTATATGTGGACAGTTACAGATTGGTGTTTTGAAATGTATTTTGGATTGTTTCATAAGTGTTAGCAGATGGGGGACAGTTTAAATGTTTAAAGAAGCACTTGTAAAACAAGCTTTTATGGGTGCTGTAATGAGACTTGCTTTCCCTTGAATCTGTTTTTGCATATTCCACCTCAACCAGTTTCCAGGCTTAGTAGGGACCTTTCCTGGTCCATGGAGGGAAGCAGGCTTGAAGGAGGGAAACAGGCTTCCAGGTTGAGTACCACCTTCTGGCCTGAAGACTTTCCCCTCAGTTTTCTTTCTTGGGTCTAGGCCTCAGGGATGGACCTAGGTTCTGAATGGAAGGGATACAATGCCCACAGAAACCAGGGCATACATTTAAAGCACATTTTAAGCACATGCCTTTCCTCCAAAGAATCCTGGGAGCTGTAGTTTATGCCCCACAGAGCTAAAATTATCAGCCTCCTTCATAGACGAAGTTCCCAGATTCTTTGGGAGAGCTTTAATTGTGCTTTAAATACACGGTGTGCTCACAGACAAGATGCACTGTAACCAGCAAAGAAGCTGAGCAGATGCAGAGCTGTAGTCTGCCAACAAGGGCCACAGCCTGCCTAATTTCTGTAGTAAACATACTTATTGGCCTTCTCTCTCTCTCACACACACACACACACTGGCTTTGTTTCCCCTAGACCAGGCTTCAACTTGATACCTCCCTCCCCCCAGTCTATCTCGGGCTCCAACTCTCAGCAGTGCTGCTTAGACTCCCTGTGTGAAATTATCTTTAGAAAATTCTTTCTGTGGCTCTGCACTGCTTCCGTTTTGTCTCTAGGCTCACTGAGAGCCAGTGTGGTGTAGTGGTTAACAGCGGTAGACTCGTAATCTGGGGAACTGGGTTCGTGTCTCCGCTCCTCCACATGCAGCTGCTGGGTGACCTTGGGCTAGTCACACTTCTCTGAAATCTCTCAGCCCCACTCACCTCACAGAGTGTTTGTTGTGGGGGAGGAAGGGAAAGGAGAATGTTAGCCACTTTGAGACTCCTTCGGGTAGTGAAAAGCGGGATATCAAATCCAAACTCTTCTTCTTCTTCTTCTTCTTCTTCTTCTTCTTCTTCTTCTTCTTCTTCTTCTTCTTCTTCTTCTTCTTCTTCTCCTCCTCCTCCTCCTCCTCCTCCTCCTCCTCCTCCTCCTCCTCCTCCTCCTAGGGTTCAGCCAGGGGTAGCTGATGTTGTACCCTCAAGTTGTTGTTGGGCTCCAGATCCCACCAGGCCCAGGCCATCTGGCCAATGGTCAGGGACGATTGGAGTTGCAGTCCCAACAATTTCTGAAGAGCACCCTGTTAACTAACTCTAGGCCAGACAAGATAAAGCTGCACTCCCCTGCCTCAAGATTCTACATGGGAAAAGCAGGAGAAATCTCCCCAGTCCTGTAGGATCCCAGTGGTGAATTGGCTACTATCCATAGAGGCTGTGCAGTTCCTCCATTGACAGAGGCAGTGTTCCGATGAATGCCAGTCGCTGGGAGTCACAAGTGGGTAGAGCGCTGTTGCACTCAGGTCCTGCTTGCAAGCATCCTTGGGGATTCTGGTTAGCTATTGTGAGAAAAGGATGTGGGACTAGATGGACCATTGGCCTGAGCCAGCCAGGTCCTCTTATGTTCTTAATGGGATCCCTCCCTCAAAGCAAGCCAACCAGAGTGCCAGGCATCTGTCCACCCAGCCACCCTTGGAATTGTGGGTAGAGTTATCTCCAAGAGGGGGGATAATTCCCATATAGCTTTGCTATATATTCTGGGGAGCTCTCCCTCTTGGATGATGCATGCTTATTGCCACCTGAGTCTTGAATCAGTTTCTGGGTTACCAGAAGGAGGAATAAAATTCTATCAATAAAATATAAAATAAAATTCTACCCTTCTTTTGTCTCTTCCTACAGCAGCCAACACCTTGTCTATCCCTAAATCTGCAATAGATGACCTGATTGATTTGCCTGCCTTGGTTACTGCATCCCTCTTTCCCTGGCCTTCCTTGCTCTCATCTCCGCTGCCACAATTAGCCATCATGCATTGGTTTCCTTCCACACAGCAGTTTTATTTTGGGCTTGGCGTAGCACATGCATGCAAGTTTTGTGCCATCTCACATCATTTCCCCATTTAATTCAGGTTTACTATTTCCATAAAAAAATCGGAATTGGAAAATAAGCAAAACTACCCCCCCTAAATTGGACAGGGGAGTGGGATAGCATTTTCAGTCTTCTTCTTCTTCTTCTTCTTCTTCTTCTTCTTCTTCTTCTTCGTAATAAATTATACCTCACTTTTCACCAAAAATAATAAAATAACCCAGTCCACTGTAAATTGCCTGTGGAAGTTTTCTATCCAGCTTTCCTTTCTGGGATAAATTCTTTGTGTCCGCCCCCCCCAATTTAGTCTTTCCATACTTCTTTCCTCCCAGGATTATTGCAGAGCCGTACTGTATTTGTAATGTGTTTTGTTAACCTCTGTCCCTCCCAGTGTTGGTCTCCTTCCTCTGAGCTAAATTGTAAGCCCCTTTCAGGCAGGGATCTATTTTTAAGTCTGTGCTTGTACAGCGGCAAGCTGGAACTTAATAATTGGAAGTAATTGATAACAGTGCATGAATAATGGCATATAATCAGAAGGTCTTGGGGAGGTGTCAAATAGGGCCCCTAGTTTGTCTCTTTCAAATCAGCCAAGCTGATTTTCAGGCTTTTGTTATGACTGAGGGCAAACAAGCAGCAAAATGCAAGCACAAGTAAATATTTGCTTTTCATGACCTTAACCTGCATATAAACTTAGGTGGGAACTTGACTCAGTGCTTGTTGTAACAATAATATACTAACTACCCATATGGCATGCTGGGGCCTCTAAATAGGACCAGTCCAGTGATGGGGGTGCCTGCTGGATCTGTTGGAGCCCACTGCAGTTCTGAAGCAATCCTGCTTCCGAATCTTCACTGATTTCTAGTTTGGGTGGAATTTTGTGGAATTTTTAGTAAATATTGTAAAAAATCTGCATAAAAGAACAACAGGGGGGGGGGAGAATCTCTCTTTTAAAAAAAAAAAACAGAAAGGCCAACTCATTTCAAGTATTGTATATCTAAATGACTCTGTCATGGTTCCTTGCAAATTATGTTTCAGAAACAGCTTCTTTTCTCAGGTTCCTTTTAACTACAGGCAGATCATCTTGACATGAATGACTGATATATGAAGCCCATCTGTCGCCGCAGGTTAAATAAAAACCAGCAGAAAAACAAATACATCCTGTATTCAGGCCACTACTTTTGTGACATTGCGGACAACCAAACTGCATGTGTTGTAACTGGACTACATGTCCCATTGCTCTTGACTACTGGCCATGCTGACAGGCTGATGGGGGTTGTAGTTGAACAACGTCTGAATAGTACCACGTTGACTACCCCTTCGGGTAAACTATGGTATAATGGATAGAAAGTGAAAGGAACAGTCAGGGTGACAGGAGATCCAGCGATACAGCTACATATACAAGCCTGCCTGTAATAGGCTTGCCACATGCCATCTTCATAGCCCATGCTTTAAACAAGCTCTGGCAAGTTTTAAAGCCGCGATTTATGGTCCCATTTCTAACGACGAGCCAGATTTTCTGGAAACCGAAATGAAACTCTGCTGCAGTCAATTCTCCCGGCCATGCAGGAAGAGGAGAGGGGAATTGTGAGAATGAGAGGCTAGCAGCAGCTCCTCCCATTAAACCATGATGCCGTGTTACATGCAAATGTCGCCAAAGGCACTAGAGGACCTGCAACTGTTATCTGGTAGAAATGGCAGTCTTTGGAAAGGGAGAGGTTTTTCTTTTTTAATCAATAAGAATGGCAACAAAATAAAACAATAGCTTTGTTTTTGTTTTTAAATAAATCCGTTGTGGTTATTACACTCCTAAATTTAGGCAAACTTTTAAGGGCTTAGCTTAATCCTAGATTTTTCCAGAATGTGTTTTAAGATTATGCATGGTATTTCTACACATGTATGATTGAGGGTATTATTTTTTTGAAAAGGTAAGCCATTCCAGAACCAGCCCTTAACCGTTCTTTTTAGAGTCAGGGTATGTGTGAAGAGAGAATGAGCTACAGAAGCATATTTGTGGCTAAACAGATAGATGCCAACAAGCAGAGGGAGTGGATCTGTTAGGATGGGATATTTTCTACTTACCAGTGAATTCCTTCTACTGTAATAAATACTGTTTGTACTTGAAAGGGGATTCCATTAAGGGGATAATGTTGTGTAATGCAATAGACAGCCTGAAGAAGGTACAGCTCAAGTGGGTCAGTAATGCGTGGCTATGTACTAATCCTATTTTGCAATAGGCAGTTTTCACTTTAATTTTTGCTTTGCTGCCAAAACACTCTTCTCTTGCATTCTCTTCATATAATTAATAGCTTTCGAGGGGGCACTTAATCCAAACAACCCCCTGCTCATTGTATCTGTGCTTTACTAGCAGAGGTTATCCTTTTATAATCCTGAGCACATACCATATTTGTGAGAGATTGAACCCTTTGTGGAATCAGAGACTGCAAAGCTTTTCATATCAGTTGCTCTTCTTCTAGCAGCAAAAGACTGACTACCCCAAGATCGGGTCACATTCAGTGTTGCTGTTGATAGACATGCTTTCTGGATTTTCAGTCACACTTTTTGTTGACGGCACAATGTTTCTACAGGGAACCCCGTCTCGGGCAGGGGGAAGGTCCTTTTTCACATTTTGTACACAGTTTGAGAGGTGGGAGTTCTTTATGGCAATACAACTCCCGGAAACTATATTAGTGGAGTTAAAAGACACAGACCCTGAGAACTACAAGTACCTCTAGAAGGACTTTTGCCTGGCTCATATATCTCAGCAGATCGCTATTGTGATTGAAACCAGTAGGATGAACCTGAAACCTTTGGTGACATTCAGAGTTGTAGCCAAATGTTAGTCGGAGTAGACACATTGGAATTAAAGGAGATGGCTACCTTAGCTTCTTTAATTTCACTGAGTCTACTCTGAGTATGTTGGATACAATCCTAAACTAACCCTTTTGTAGTCAACAATGGGACTACCTCCCAGCTTCCACATACCCAAATAAATAAATAAATAAATAAATAAATAAATAAATAAATAAATAAATACTCTGCAGTTCTTCTGAGTGAGTACAGGGGAGAAAAAGATTGGGATGTGGTAGCAGGCAGAGAATTACACAATTTGCTTTGGTTTCTGCTTACAGTGCCAGACGAAAACAAAGGAGACCCAGGTTTGAATTCCCAGTCAGCCATCAAGCTTTCTGAGTGACTTTGGGCCAGTCACAAGGAAGGAAAGATGGGATCCAAATGTCCACTGACAGAAGCATTATGCTTCTGAATACCAGTTTCTGGAAACCACAGAAGTGGGGAGTGTTGTGCTCAGGTCTTGCTTGTGGGCTTCCCACAGGCATCTGATTGGCCCCTGTGAGATCAGGATGCTGGGTTAGATAGGCTACTAGTGGTCTGCTCCAGCAGGTTCTTCTTATATAAACACACACATCAGTGTATTAATTCTTGTATATAGAGCATTTGACTGAAGGTAGACTTGAAAGTGTGTGGGCAATACCCTTTGAAGCAAGAATGGTGTTGTGATCCTGGCATTCTGCAGGCGATTCAGCCCAAGGCTTCAGAGTGGGAAGATAGAATTGTCCTCAAGGCCAGCCCCAGGTGTGCATACCAAACCTGGAGCACCTATTCAAGATGAAACCATTGTGCCAGTATCTCTCTGTCCTCTCCTCTGACTCTTAGGACTCCAGCTCAGTCTTGGTGAAACTGCAGCATGAATAATGCTCATTCCCTGTAGTGCTGAAATCAAGGACTTCATGGATGCAGTGATTCAGCAGCATCAACAAACAAAAACATAAGCAAGACAAACATTGATGTTCTTTCTGACTCAAGACTTTATTTTACTTTTTGTTAAGTTTTTTTTTTAAACCAACTTGATGTCCCAGCTACTTGCATGTAGCTAAAGGACCTGTATGGAGTTCCCAAATAATACTAGAAACAAAGGGGGTGCATATTTTTGTCTGCCTTATTTTTTCTGCATTTTAAATGCCTATAAGTAAAAAATGAAAAGAGAGAAGTATGTAGTTATTACTGCATAGATCTCTCTTTTCGTTTATTTGCTTACAAGCTTTTATTGAGATTCTTTTGGTCCTCAGACCCTGGATGCATTTAGAACACATAGTAGTACTAACAATGCTAATTACTAATAATTCCAGTGACATTATGAAATAACATCATACTGATCGTTTTCACCCATAAGTTTCCCAAAGTTTGTAATATTAGAAAGCTTTCTTTTACTTCTCCCTCCTTGCCATTCCCAACACCTTAGCTGCACTGTAGAGTATGGTTGCGTTACAGTCCTTGCCTTGCCAGCATCTTAAAACCTATCCCCATTTCACCATTTTGCAAATTGTTCCCAAGGGACCCTGCTGTGTAGATCAGGCCAGGGGCCCATGTGTTCCATGTGTTATCACAGTGGCCCAACAGGTGCCTTTGGGAAGTCCCAAAGCAAGACAGCACTCTCTGCCCTTGTGCTCCCCAGCAACTGGTGTTTAGAGGCATGCCGCCTTTGATACTGGACGTAATGCACAACCATCATGGCTGAACAGCCTTACCTTCAGTGCCCCCCAGTCATCCCCTTTTAAAGCTGTGTAAGATACATCTTGTGGTAGAAAATTCTATAGTATCCTGGATCTTCTACCCTTCAGCTTCACTTTGATGACGCCTGGGTTCCAGAACTATGAGAGAGGGAGGAAACTTCTATCTATTTTCTCTACACCATGCATACTTTTATTCATACTCTATCCTGTCCTCCCCTTACTCCCCAGCTTTTAAAATCTAAAAACTCCCATAGAGGAGTTCCTGCAGCCCATTGGTCATTTTTGTTGGCGCTGTTTGGTACCAGCTCTACCTCTCTTTCAAATCAGAACCAGTGAAGGCGGTGAAGGTCCTGTGTGAGTGCCTGGAGGCGGTTGGAGGATGGATGGTGGCTAAAAGATTGAGGTTGAATCCTGACAAGACAGAAGTACTGTTTTTGGGGGACAGGGGGCGGGCAGGTGTGGAGGACTCCCTGGTCCTGAATGGGATAACTGTGTCCCTGAAGGACCAGGTGCATAGCCTGGGAGTCATTCTGGACTCACAGCTGTCCATGGAGGCGCAGGTTAATTCTGTGTCCAGGGCAGCTGTCTACCAGCTCCATCTGGTACGCAGGCTGAGACCCTACCTCCCCGCAGACTGTCTCACCCGAGTGGTGCATGCTTTAGTTATCTCCTGCTTGGACTACTGCAATGCACTCCACGTGGGGCTACCTTTGAAGGTGACCCAGAAACTGCAGTTAATCCAGAATGCGGCAGCTAGACTGGTGACTGGGAGTGGCCACCGGGTCCACATAGCACCGGTCCTGAGAGATCTACATTGGCTCACAGTACGTTTCCGAGCACAATTCAAAGTGTTGATGCTGACCTTTAAAGCCCTAAACGGCCTCAGTCCTGTATACCTGAAGGAGCGTCTCCACCCCCATCATTCAGCCCGGACACAGATCCAGCGCCGAGGGCCTTCTGGCGGTTCCCTCACTGCGAGAAGGAAAGCTACAGGGAACCAGGCAGAGGGCCTTCTTGGTAGTGGCGCCCGCCCTGTGGAACGCCCTCCCATCAGAGGTCAAAGAGATAAGCAACTACCTGACATTTAGAATATACCTGGAGGCAGCGCTGTTTTGGGAAGTTTTTAATCTGTGACATTTTAATGTATTTTAACATTTGTTGGAAGCCGCCCAGGGTGGCTGGGGAAGCCCAGCCAGATGGCCAGGGTACAAATAAATTATTATTATTATTATTATTATTATTAAGCACACCATTCCCCCCCCCTGCAGCTCTAGAGCACTCTTTTTACACAAAGCTGCAGGTTCCTGGCATTAGTAATTTCCTTTAGACACCACCCTTTGGCAGCTGCTGGGAAGCTGCTGTTCCCCAGGGCTGCAGAGCTTTCTGAGGGTCCCAGGAGCCAAAGCAGGAAAGGGCCAGTTGTTGTTTTGTCAGATTTCCACTGCTTAAGGATTTAGTCCTTTGTGTAGCTCTTCCCACTTCTATGTTGACTAGCAGATGCAAAATAAACAAAACAAAACAAAATGATCAGATATATTTACTAAAAGGTTTATATTCAGCAGTTTCTACTGAATCAATCTTCATGATAGCAATGATTTTCTTTTTTAAAACAACAATAACCCCAAACAAACAAAAAACCAGTATAATTTTACCAGTTCATTTAATTTGTCTTGTTTATACAGGTTGTAAAGCTCGGCTATTCTTGGAGCATCATTTGGGTTACCTTAGTACAGAATGTCAATTTTTAAAAAATGGAATAGAGCACATAGCCTAGTCATAGCCCAAATGGCAGAATTAAGGTAGCTCAAGATTAATTCCAGAATTAGTTGGTTATTACAGTTTCTGCCCAGTATGTTTTTGAGGTGAATGAGTCCTTTTAAACCTTAATTCTTAATTAATTAAACTCCACACAGGGTTTTGTTATCTACTGCCTGACCTGTAATCTTTATTAAATCACGAAGTACGTGCACCTGGCAAATCACAAGGGAGTGATTCTTACCCAGCTATACTCTTTGAGGAGTGATGTGTTTTGTCAATTCAAAATTGGGTTGATTAGCAGCTATGCAATTCTTCCCGAATAATCTCTTTCCAGGCCTTTTATTTGGTGCCTTGGCAAGCAAGGTTGTGTTGGTAGTAGAATACTGGCTTTCCAGGGCTTTGACCATCTGTGAGATCTCAGAAAGAAAGTACTTTCAAAAGCAAACAAAATTTCCCCAGAGCCATGCTGTTTAAGAGCATAGGATGAGACCTGCTGGATCAGGCCAAAGACCCATCGAGTGGGCAACCAGACCTATGGGAAAGGGGGACCTCAGTGCAGCAAGGCTCTCCTCACTTTCAATTGCCAGAAACTAGTATTCAGAGGTACACTGCCTTTGTCAGTTGAGGTATGGCATAGCCTTATCCTCTTTGAATTTGTCTAATACTCTTTCAAAACCATCTTACTTGGTAGCCATCGCTACACCTTGTGGGAGCAAATTCCATAGTTTAACTATGTGCCTTGTGAAGAAGTCTCTTCTGAATCTTCCAACACTCGGCTACATTGGATGACCCAACTTTTAGCGATACAAAAAAAAGGAGAATTCACTTTCTCCGCACCATGCATAATTTTATAAACCTCTGCTGTGCCCCGTTATTCACTTTTTGTCCAAACTAAAAAGCCCCAGATGTGATAACCTTTCCTCGCAGGATCATGGTTCATTTTAGTTTTCCACCGTGGAACATTTTCTAGCTGTACAGTATCTGTTTAATCATGTGATAGTCAACGCACGTCATTTTTGCCCGCCTGAAAGAGGGAGCGGGGTGAGATTTATATGCTTCTCAGGTCCCGAGTGATATGCTGATAGCGGCACACATTATGGGAATATGGACTACCACCAAATAGGTGAATGTATCACAGTGATGCATCTCTTAAACTGGTACAAATCTTAACGCTATATGCCATAGGAGCACAGCAAGTTGGACAGAATTATACTAATTCTTAATACGTTTTCAATCCATCATCACAATTTCTTTAGTGTCGCTGAGCTCTGAGCAGCATGTTCTAATCTTACCCAGGGAAACCAAAATAACATGCTTGCTGCAGACTTGACAGAAGAAAGCAGCAATTAGACACTGATGCAGTCACTGCTGCGCTTTGGCTGGAGCAATTACGCTGGACTGTCTTCTAGTCCTGAGCAATGTAATTATTTTCAAGCTTTTTCAACCCCCCTTCCCCTCCCCCTCCCACCTGCCAAGCAGCTGTAGTTTGCTTACACCAAGATTAGAACTCCCCTGATTTACCATCTCTTAATTCCTTTCTGCCTCTCCATTGGTTGGTGTTCACTACTAGTTTTGTACAGATGAACAGCCATTGGTATTTTTCCATCCACAGAAAGGACCCCCAACCGGGACTGACCGAGTGAAGAAAGGAGGATCCTATATGTGCCACAAGGTAATGCTAAAAGGCAGTTGTCAATCTGCTGCTATGCAATAGGCTCTTAGTACGCCTGAGAATTAGTGACATAAAATGAAACACACAAAGAATTGCATCTTGTGATGCACATCTGAAAAGAAGCACTTCTGGGTGGACAATTCTGACGGGGTGGGGTGGGGTGGGGGAGATAAAACAATGAACTGTTAATTTGAATTCCCATTTATCTAAGCTGAGCTAAAATATCAGTTGTCTCCTAATTTTAGCTTGATGGCAATTTAGCTGTCCCACTTTTGCATAGTTAAGACAGCAAGGAACTTTACAATCTTCTTTTTACTCCGGCGGCCAACCCACACAACTGCTGGCACAAGTGCTTCCCCAAATCGAGCTTCTACCAGAGCCTCTTCAAGTGCAACTGCATAAGGATATAAGGAGAACTATGCTGAATTGCAAACAAGGCCCATCTCACTCCTGGGGGTGAGGAATTGGATCTGGTGGGTGAGCCAGATCCTTATCTCCCTGCCCCAGTTTGACAGCTAGTTATGGCCATCTGATGTCAGCCACCTGATGTCACAAGGATGTCAGGCAACTCAGTTTCGCCTGTGCAGTAGTTTGAAGGCCTCCCCCCCCCATCCTCTGATTGTCAGAGTTTGCGTAGCACATGGATCTATGCAAATTCTGGGCTTTGCAGGTGCCTCCATCAGATCAGTGGTGTCCGCAGCCCTTTTTGGCTCAGCCATGCCTGCACTTTCCTCGTACCTGATGTTACATCAGATGTAGAGCAGGTGGGTGTGGCTTGGCCAAAATGGGCTTCTAGGCCAACTGGAAAAGCCTGCTGGGCTAATTAGGTCTGTGGGTTGGAGGTTCCCTACTGTTGACAAATCTAAGCCAGCCCCACAGACTCATCTGGTGGATGGGCTTCTGGGGCTGGGACTGCATTCCTTTCCCCCTCTGAGTTCACAACCACATCCGAAGAAGAAGAAGAAGAAGAAGAAGACTATTCTGGCAGGTTGAGTTAGATCTATGGTGATTGGAATAAGAGGAGTGTACTATTGAGGGAAGAAGCTATTGGTGGATTGTGTATATGTGCATGCATGTACCTACCTCCTCTTGAAGATCCCAGGACACCTGTACTTTATTTTTTGAAACATTGTCTTACAACCAGTTAGGATTCTGGCTCCTGTCACCACTATAGTGCCAGGGTGAAAGCCGAGAGATTGGTTTTCTGATGCGGAGACTCTCAGTTGCTGAGCCCGATGATAGTGTACTTTTTAGGCCACCCAAATCAAGGATGTTAGCTTTTTTTATATGATAGTGAACTATATTATGCAGGAGCTGTGTAATTAAACAGAGTCCTCAGCTGACCCTACAGTAGTTCACATCCAACCTTGGATGTTGAGATGTGTTTTAACCTAAGAGAAAATGAGAAAACCAACAGGAAATCTTAACTAAATGCTTAATTTCCCTCCTTAATTATTATTTTTTAAATAGCACACTTTCTGGCCTGGAAAGTTATTGCAGGTAGGAACCCCCATCGTTCAGCCCGGACACTGAGATCCAGCACCAAGAGCCTTCTGGCGGTTCCCTCATTGCGAGAAGCAAAGTTACAGGGAACCAGACAGAGGGACTTCTCAGTAGTGGCGCCCGCCCTGTGGAACACCCTCCCATCAGATGTCAAGGAAATAAGCAGTTATCCTATTTTTAAAAGACATCTGAAGGCAGCCCTGTTTAGGGAAGTTTTTAATATTTAATGCTGTATTGTTTTTAACACTCAATTGGGAGCCGCCCAGAGTGTCTGGGGAAACTCAGCCAGATGAGCAGGGTATAAATAATAAATCACTACTAATAATACTAATACTACTCCTACTCCTACTCCTACTCCTATTATTACTATTATTTATGAAGCTAATTTTTACTACAGCTGGACTACTCACCTTCAAAGGGAAAAAAGAGGAGAACCTATGACCCTCAAGATCAGGCATCCCCAAACTTGGCCCTCCAGATGATGTTGAACTCCAGACCACATCAGTCCCAGCCAGCGTGGTCAGGGTTGATGGGCTCTATAGTCCAAATATCATCTGGGGTGCCACACTGGCTTCCCCTCCTTACCTTATGGTGAGGAATTGAGTACAGAGACAATACAATGAATCAGTCTACCTTTGCATTCTTCTCACCTTAAATATGAAAGTTTTGGGAGAAGTTGTTAAACAGATTGTGGAAAAGACTCAAGAATATAAGAGAAGCCAATGATAAAGAAATAATTCCTACATTCTTAGCAACCAGTAATTGATTTGAAACACTTCTTGCACAGTGTTGTAATGGGAAATGCATGCTCCTCCATCTCCATCATCTGACTAATTCCAATGAACCACACAGCATAATTCTTTAAAAAAACCCACCTAAGTCAAAGCTATGACCCCAATTTTATTTATTCTAATTAAAAATCAATCTTACTGTGTTTATCTTTACATTTTTCTTGGGTGCTTTGAAAGGTCCTCTTTTAAAACACACTTTAAGATTCTCATCTGTAACGTATCCTCCATAAGAAGCTTAAGAAGCTTACATTTCCTACATTCAGATCACATGTTCCAGGTTTTATTTTGGGGTGAAATCAATGTCACACATTAATTAGCAGATTTGATTAAATTAACAGCGGCATTGCAGTTTTCTTTACAGATGAGTAATATGGCCCATTTTAGAGTCTACTGAAGATAGCGTAGTCTTTCTTTCTTTTCTTTTTTAAGGATGTCAAAACTCATCTGTTATCTCAGGGTCAGAAAGCACAGTATAACGAAGCATTGCAGAGCCTTTACTAAACCTTACTTCTGGATTGTCTATCCATTTCTAGGGTTCAGACATAGGTAAGGTAACTGACACTAAATCTGCAGGAGATTATCTGAAATAAGACAAGAAATTTTCTCTGAATTCTGAAAGTACCAACCTGAATTATCCCTTCCTGAGCCCATAAACACATAACCTCCCTTTCCTCCTATTTCTTATAGTAGAATACTCTTCAAATCCCCTTTTGTTTCAGCACGACAACAAAAGGATTTCATACGCCCAGCAATAAATGTTGGAGGTCAAATGGCATAAGCTTTCTTAGAGATCTTATACGCAGATTTGTTCTTTGTCTTTTGCCTGTGAATAAAAAATGTTTGAGTGTGAAAATAAAACAACCTATGAACAGAGAAACTGACAAAATGTTACGATAGAAAGCAGGCATACGAACACAACATTTTGCCTTGGTGTCCAAAGATGTCTCCAAGTTTAACCGTTCAAAGTGACCTCCCTTTATGAAGCAATCAAAGTGATCTACCTGTAAGGAGCACCACACAAACCTTGCACTTGTATTGCCTTGTGTTTTCCCACCTTATACCTTGCCAGTCCCAAGCTTAACATTATAATATGTGGTTTGTGCCAGTATTTTAAAATTATAGCTTGCAAAAAAGAGCAAAACACAAAGGTCAGACATGATCTAGACGAAGGTTACACATTTTTTAAGGGCCTGTTGAATTCATTCATTGCGACTTTGTTCGGAGTAAGCATAGAATCATAGAATTGTAGAGCTGGAAGGGATCCCAAGGGTGATCTACTTCAAGCCCTCTGCAGTGCATGAATATGATTAGGTTGCTCGTCCTGTTTGTTTCAATGTGAGGGTAAAGCACCTGCCCAATTGTGGCGGGCTGGTTTACAGTCTCCCTTCTGCCCACCAATTCATGGGGGCCCTGGGGTCTTACAGTCCTGCAGCTGCCCCCAGTTTGTCATGGAGGAGGCACTTAAGGGAAATAGGGGAGGTGGTCTCTTGGAGGCACTGTGGGAGGCCGTTCCAGGCACAATGACAACATAGCACAGCAACACAGAGGTGGAAAGGGAAGTTCCCAAAATGGACTTGTAAGTGAGAAGAGGGAGCGACTGGGCGCTTGAAGTGGCAGAGTGATGCAAGGAATTCAGCGCTGCCATTGCAGCAGCAGCAGCAGCAATAATCCAGGGCAGGGTGTGTTGTTGGAGAAGCAGAAGCGTCCAAAGGAGAGCGCAGCAACAGTGTTACTGTTGAGGGGAAGCTAGATTTTGCTGGCCAGGAAAGGAAATGACCATAATACACAGAGCTTGCCTATTGAGATACGTGAACGGCCTACAGGTTCTGGGTACAGAAATATTAAAGCTAGAAGAAGGGACGCAGCAGAAACCTTATGGCTACAGGCCCACCTTCAGGAATTGGGGAATGGGGAAAGGGAAATAGATTAAGCAGTGGATGACCAGGGGCAGAGGGAGTGAAGAAAACGGGGACTGTGATGAGTTTGAGAGAAGCTTCCGGAGGGAAAGAGGATTCTCAGCATCAACAGTAGCTGAGAGGAGATATGAAATTACACTGACATGCGTCTTGTAGCTGATGGTTGTATTATATATTATGGCATGTCATTTTAGCCCATCCTTGTTATATCAAACTAATTGAATCTCTACACTGACTGACAATTTTTGAAATCCCAGGGCACAGCTGTATGGTCCACCCTTCCTCTTTCTTAAGTTTTCAGTCAATTAAATAAGATTCTCCTAGACATATGTCATTACCTCTCTGTTCTAGGTCATCTTAATTCAAAGGCAGTTGTTGACCCGTGAGCCGAGTTTTAATGCAGAAGGAAAATGAGTAGTCAGTGTTGATGACTGATCTTGTTTAATGGGAAAAGTCATCTTGATGTCATGCATCCCAACAACTGCTGACTGTATCAATTTAATCAGTCACATAAGGAAATGTTTGGCTTTTCTAAATGTAGTGTAGCTCAGATAGTCAAACACGAGAAACTGAAAGCAGAACCCTCTGCCTTATTCGGTAAGTTTCTGTCTTCTGCCACAAATTAATAGGGTGGCCACAGGCAAACCAAATCCAGTTATGGATTTGCCTTACAAAGTGCATCAGGTCATTATCATTAATCACTGTCATTAAGTAAACATTTTGGGCTACAACTCAGACAGAAAGGTTGAATCTGTTTATTAAGCTATAAATCCCATTGGGGGTTACTGGCTATAGACTAAACAAAATAAAAAAATTCCTTCCAGTAGCACCTTAGAGACCAACTAAGTTTGTTCTTGGTATGAGCTTTTGTGTGCATGCACACTTCTTCAGATACACTGAAACTGAAATTACCTACCTGTAACTGGCTATAGACTATGAATGATCCAGCTGTGATCACATGTGATTATGTGCTGCAGGATTAGGCACTGGGTGGTCCTTCTAATAAAGATCTCACATGGTATATTGTGATAATGTGTGTACTATTTTGAGATAAGCCTCTGTTGGCAACCAACCAACCAACCAACCAACCCGTGGTCTATTATTTATTTTATTAGATAAGATTTGTATCCCACCCTTCCTCCTAAGAATCCCAGGACAGCAGGTCTAGTCTTTGCATCAAATGCAGATTGGGGTGTGGGGGGCAAACACATACAAGAAATGCAGGTTTATGTATTTCTGTGAATGGTAATGGATAACTGGATTTTAAAATTTGCTATACTGTACTATCGCATAGCTTCTAAATAGGATCAATAGAAAGAGTTTGGCTGTATAATAGGTGGTTGAGTTTTGCCCCATGAACTAAGGTTTTCTCCAATGGGTGCTTTGCACTAGTGAAAAGCATTTCACCAGTCGCTCCTACTACCTTCAGTATCATTTCCCAAACTGTTCTAGAGGGTCTCCCAACTCTCAGCAGTGCATCTTTTGGAGGACTGCAGTGGATTGGGGGGGGGGGTGAGCAGGTAACAAATATTGATACTGTGTCCTCTGTAAGCATAAGAGGTTTTTTCCCCTAGTTCAAATCCATTTGGATGTAATTTGGAAATTTTTCAGATAATAGGGATAACAGGCAATTGCAAGATTATGGAACAAAAAGTTGTGTCCTATTAGCTGTATTAGAGGGAATATATATATATTTATAAAATATACAGCTAGAGGTGCCCACCCCTTGACCCCAGAATCACTACTAGGTATGTGATTGTGGACATCAGGTATGGACACCAACAGCATTTCTCTGTTACCACTTCCCCATCTCTAAATATATCACTGTATCGCACAGATACTGCTTCCTTACATATCGCCCCAGAAGATATGCTAAAGGATTACAAGGGGCTTAGATCACTATGGCAACAAAATTCCTATCATTCTCTCACAGCTGCACTTCTCAAAAGATAAGGCAGGCCTCCCCAAGGAGATTGAAACGATTGCTAGGGAGGCGCAGTCCATGACAGAATAAAATTGAAGAAAGGGCAAAAAGTGTGGAGGAGGATTTTAAAAGAAGCTAAAATGAAGAGAAAGGGACAGTTCTTCTTAGAGGCTCATTCAAAGATGGTAAAACATTGGCACCAAGACCCCTGACTACTAAGGGGGTTTCAGATCATGTGCCAAGAGATGCATGAAAAGCAGCCCTGGCTTGACTACATCTTCCCACAGATGCTACTAGGCAAGGGGGATCATACACATAGGAAAATGTTACAGGTTTGATAGTCTCCTATGGCAGAAAAAGTGAAGGGGTCCAATCTGTGACTACTTGAGAGTCAGAGTACTGGATAATCTGGAACCATTTCCAAAACAGAACCATAAAATTGTAGAGTTGGAGGATATTCTTAAAGTCAGAAGGCGTTGTTTTGCTTGTTCGAGTTGAGCTCCAGTAGTATTTGCCATGAAATGTGAAACAGTGCCAAGCCTTTACATCAGTAGTGCACAGGAGAAAACCCAACCATTTTTCTTCTCATCCTAGAGAGGCAGGCTGTCAAGACCATCTCTTTCAGTAGACGGGTTAATTTATCTAGTTTATGATTTTTCGTTTCAGCCGGGCACCATTTTTTTGGGGGGGGGGGGGCTACCGCTCATGTTCCTTGTAGCTGATATAGGATATCCCCACTGCAGAGCTACTTTGGCATGTTCAGCTAATGAACTGACACACTTTAATTGACTCCTGTGGTAACGGCACCATTGTCCCTCTCAGTCCTACTGCTATAGGTATCGATGCACAGCCCGAAGCCAAAACACCCCTGACAGCTCTGCTTCGAACCTGGGGTTCCGCTGTGCTGCTGACACTCTGCCTGACTACTTAAAGTGACAAAGGCTGGCTGGCAGCTGTGGAGGACCGAAAGATCTCACCCGAGGCGAGAAGCACTTAAGGAAGAGAAGGAACGTGGCTCAGAGAAGGATGTCTTGCTTGGAAAGATGAAAATTGAAATGCTGAACTTTCTGCTTTAATGAACCTCGGCGGGGGGACGGGGACGGGCTGGATTTCCATTTGTTTTTCCGGAAATCTAGCATTGATGTATGGAGTATTAACTTTAATTGTATTATGTCTGAGGAGAATTATGGCCATGCATTGAGGGGGGTTCTCTCTTAATAAGGAAAAGAAATACTTAGAGGCAATGGCTTCAACTAGGATTTGGATTTACTAAAGCAGTTAGGAAGTGAAATGCTGTTTTATTCTTTTAATAATAATCCAGTGTGTGGCTTCCAAGTGGCCTTCAGTGGCCAACTTCCTGCAATACTGGAATCAACTTTTGTTTAATTAGCCCATGGATTACAGTCCAAAAGATGCAGGCATCAGTGTATACAGTTTGAATTAGTTTGCAAATATGTTTTCATAGAGTGCGTGGAATCCTTATAGAAGCTACAAATGACCCAAATTAGAAAAATGTGCACAAACAATGCATTTAATGTTTCCAGTTTATCCTTGTTGCCAAATCTAAGGTACTTTAACTAAGGAATGAAACCTATATGCATTTAGTTAGGAATAACGTTGGCATTTCTGGACCAAATGTGATTGTTGGTTGAATGAAAGGACACCTGAAGTATTGGTTTGTGAAATGAGGAGGGGTAGGGTGAAAATCAGACACAGTGTATACCAGAGATGGGAAACCTGGACCCTCTAGGTATCTTTGGATATTTCCTACGGTACCAAACTTCTGCACATCACTGACTTATACTAAAGATACAGCAAAAAGTTCCTTTCTCTAGTCAATGGCCCTTTTGGGGAGAAATACATAAAAATAATGATAGAGAAAATGATTAAAATAAGTTGTGAGGCTTAAATGTGCTAATATTGAGACCTAGCTATAGAATGTTGAAGCGGTTAGCTAATATCTTTGATGTCACTCGGTCTGAGAACAACTGATAAAGGTGGAAGCCAAACGTTTTGCTGTAAGAATTTAAAATTTCTGTCTTGTTTCTAGTCACTATAAATGTGTGTGTATGTGTATGTGTGTGTGTATACATACTAGTCTTCTGATTGTAAATGGATTTAACTTTTAACTTATTTTGATTCTGCATTTTATATACAGGTAGTTGTAACCTACTCAGGAAACTTATGAAGGGTACGAAATACAATAAATCAGGCATAACCAATGAAGTGCCTTTCAGATGTTTCTGGATTATAACTCCTGACATTCATGACCATTGGCCATGGGGCTGATGGGAGTTGGAGTCTTAAGCACATCTGGTGGGCACCATATTATTAACCCCTGTAATGCCATTACTACTTAGGGATAGAGAACCTATGGCACTTCAGCTGTTGTTGAATTCTAACTTCTGTCATGCCTGACCATTGGCTGCTGGTGGTCCATCTGATGGGCCACAAGTTCCCCACCTTTGACTTAAAAGATTTCTAATAATATGAATTAAACCTTTCTTAATGCTAAGCAAGCTGGTGTGCTGTAAGCTTCTCACATTTCATGATGTTGTAAAATACATGGATTTTAAATTCATTTAAATCGATTAGCGTATTCATTTTGCCTATCTATTCTGCTGTTTTCCATTCTTCTTCCAAAGAAGGATATCGTAGCTGTTTGGTGTTTTGATGCAATAGAACTTGATGCCACAAAGACATTTTCACTGTAAACCATTTATGGTGGAGTTCTGGGTAGTAAGTGTACAGATTTTTACCTTGGCAGAATAACCAACCCAAACCATCAAGTGACTAGTGTGTAATGGTAACTGCCAGTATTAGCTGTATATACCTGCACATGGTGTGGCCTAGT
Organism: Lacerta agilis; assembly: GCF_009819535.1. Classification (NCBI taxonomy): domain Eukaryota; kingdom Metazoa; phylum Chordata; class Lepidosauria; order Squamata; family Lacertidae; genus Lacerta; species Lacerta agilis. Next base: position 88,307,967 of record NC_046313.1, read on the forward strand.
AAATAGCACACAACTAAGTTAATCAACAGCAAACGCTTGGATAGTTTTGGCCTTGGTTCCCATGTGTAAATGGAAGTAAGAAGAATTTTCACTGGCGTGAATGAGACAAGGATGTTAAAGTGCTAGAAGGATTAACAATCACCACAGCCTCATTGAGCCTAATGGTAGGGCCAGCCCTGTATTTGTTTTGCTGACAGTGGGGCAAGTTATAGCAAAGTGCTGGAAAACTGAAGAAGAAATAGCTTTGACTATCTAGTACTGTCCTGGACTACATTGTTAGCAGAGAAGCTTATTAAGCAGATAAGAGTAGCATGAGCTTGTGTTACAGCAGAAGACTTTTTGAAGAGTGGCACTGCTTTATACCTCATTTTAATCATCACTAAAGCCACCAGCTACCCACAATGACCTCTGCAAGGGCATCTTCAGATGCCAGTTTTCACAAAATGCACAGAATATGAAGCAAACATTTACCACAAATACACACTGAGAAATTAGTAACACACTTATTTATCTTATTGTCTTGTTAAGAAAAGCATTAAGAAGTTCACGTCAGCAGTTTAGCATAGAAATTTGAACATGTCCAGCACTCATCCCTGCTCATTCCTGCCACTATAATGCTCAGGGATTTCTTCACTATACTGGATCTTATATTGAAATCCATTGGTAATTATTTAGCAGTTTCACCCATCTTCAGCTTTCTAGCAAATACATTTAAAGGTTGACAACCCAGTCAAGATTGTTGCCTGGATCAAGCAATGTGTGTTGTTTTCAGTGTTTCTTTGGGCAAGAAAAGTGCTTCCCCTTTTTCTTCCTGGTCCTGCAATTTTCTTTTAAAAATACAAAAATTAAAATAAATAAATCATGGCTTCTAATTAAACACTCTGTTCCCAGTTGTGATCTTGCATTGAGGTAGTGTTTTGCTTGCTTAGCTATTCAGCGTTTGTGGCATTCCTGTCCTAAGTAATGTTGTCAGTCCAGCTGTGAATTTAGCAAATTGCCCTGTGTTCTACCAGGGAAGAAGTGCCCCAGCAAGATTATGTCAGAGGGAGCTGTTTTGATCATAACGGAAAGTGCTCAGCTGTTGTATCATCCCGTAGCCTTTGATTGCACAAGTTTGCTGTCTAAAGTTATCATCAAAGGCTTTCCTGTTTGTGCTGTGGCATAACACTGCAGGAGGCAAGTGTGCCCCAGTGCAGTTCTCCAGTTATGAACCCTGATTTGTGCGACAGTAACTGAGAAGTGACTAGGTAAGTAGAACCTTGACTCCCATCCTTAAAATTAATTCAGCTACACCCTGAAATCTGAGAAAGCCGCTTGATCCTGTGCATGCATACTTGGAAATAAGTCTCACTATGTTCTTTTTTTAATATAATTTTTAATATTTTTACACTATACTACAGTATAAATTTAAATCAAACATTTCATACATTTTCCACTTTGGCTTGCAAAGCCATGACTTCCCTCAATCCCTCCACATGGCTTTCGGAATTATATCTGATATTATACTTCTTTAATCAACCATTGCTTACATTATCATAAAATTCCTTCTTACTTTAGCTACCATACTTACAATAATATTTCTACACATTAACTACAAAACTTCTTGAAATCCTATAGCGTATTCAATTGTAAATTGTCTTTTAAATAGTTCGTAAACTTTAACCAGTCTTTGATGAATTTCTGGTCCCGCTGTTCCCGGATTCTTCCCGTCATTTTGTCCAATTCTGCATATTCCCGTCAATTTCACTGTCCCATTCTTCTTTCGTCGGTAATTCGTCTTGTTTCCATTTTTGTGCTAGGAGAATCCTAGCTGCAGTCACTGCGTATTGGAAAAGTCTAATGTCTTTCTTTTCAAGGAAATAAGTCTCACTATGTTCAGTGGCGCTTGCTCTCAAGTTTCAATATGATTCCAGGATAAAATTACAATTCCTGCTTCTCCACTGGCACAGAGTGGTCCTTTGTACTACACCACAACCTGCACCTTGCCTCAGTTAACGCAAAACATATCTACAAGCTTAAAACCATTCCTTGGTCTTTCCTGCTGGTGTATCTAGCAATTATTTGTGTATCCCATAGATGTCTACAATGTACCAACATATGGCAATGATGTGGGGCACACTACTCCTGCACTATGCAAGTAATTCCCAGTTGTGATAACACAGATGTGGCTCAATCTGACTATTTAATATTCATATCATTTGGGTTTTAAGGGACCCTTAAACAGAGGGATCTTTTTCTACCCTTGGTTCCTTTGTATGCTATGATAATGCATGCCCTATCCTGGGTTAGCAGGAATGAACAGTGTACTTGATTGCGTCTGTTTCTCCCCTCCCCTGGTTGTGAGTGAGATAAGCGAACCAGGAAGTTTTGGCTTTGTAGTACATCCAAACCAGCGTTCTTGGTTTGCTGCTCCTGAACAAGCCATCAGCAGCAAACCAACAACAAGCCATGGCTTCTTGTGACTTGTTAAGGAGCAACAATACAAGATCCCTGGTTTGTGTTAAGCCATAGTTTCCTGGTTTATCTGATTCCTGACAGGGGACCATCAAAGCAGGTGGACAGTGTTCATTTCTGATTAACAATGTAAAGCCAGAAAGTCTGCCTTACTGTTGGCACAAGTCTGGTTATTGGTATGCCATTTATTTATTTCATAAAAATTATACACCGCTTGAATGTAAAAAAAAGAAAACAAAAAACCCTTCAAAGCAGTTTACAATGTTATGTACTAATCACACACAGTAAGAGAGAACAAAGAGTCCATGAGCCAATCTGAATGTAATCTCTAGATCCACTGTTTCCGTTTATGCTTAAAATTGAGTGTGCGTTTATGCACAAGCAGAACCCAAGTCAATATAAGTATTTTGAAAGGTCCATCTTAGATTTATTCTAATCATATCTAATCTTAAATTTCTATGTGCCTTTTTGTGCTTAATCCCTACAATTAGTAGACTTCAAGACTATGAATATATATATATATTACAAAGCAGAATATTAATTCTTCAAATAAATCTAATTTTAAAAGATACTTGGGAAGCAGGGGTGCTGAAAGAGACACAGTTGTCACTAAATCCTACTTTGGAACATTTATAGATAGTTCAAAGCATTGGTTTCCTGGTACTTCTGCTGTTTAATATTCCACCAGTATGAAACAAAACAAAATGTTCCCTTCAGGCTCCCTGACATATGGCTGCACAAATCTCTGTATGGGACTAAAGCCTCTTGAATATATTTATTAAACAAGTCTGAAAAGCCTTGCTCTTGGATCTACCCACTCATCTGTAAAATCAGAACACAAGTGAAATGGATGGCATCCGAACCAGTAGCTTGTGATTTCATGCCCATAGAGCTATGCATTTGGTAAGCATGACATCTCTTTCTTGCTCTGGCACCTGTCGGTTGCAATCTTGCTTTTAAAGAGGTATTGGTAATGGTAAGTATGGGTGAGCAGAGGCGTGCAATATAGCTGATTCTCTGGCATCCAGGAACTCCTAGCTCCGGTTTTACACTGAAAGCCTATATTTATTTTGGAAACTGACTTACCCTAAGGTGAATATAGGACTGCAACCTTCATCTCTTGAAATTTGCATGTTTAATAGAATGATACTGTAGGTAAGGAAACCAAGTTTGTGGCAGCACCTGGTAGGTCAGGGCTGTTTCCTTCAGCCTTGGGTCTCAAGATGTTAGAATCCTAGAGTTGGAAGAGACCACAAGGGCCATCCAGTCCAACCCCCTGCCAAGCAGGAACACCATCAAAGCATTCCTGACAGGTGGCTGTCAAGCCTCCGCTTAAAGACCTCCAAGAAGGAGACTGTTGATGGACTGTAACTCCCATATTCTCTGATCATTGACTAAGCTGGAAGTGGATCATGGAGTTGTAGTCCAACAACTAGGGACCAATTGGGGGACAGACTGGTGGGGTGGAATGAACAAAGACACTTCATTCACCTAGATACTGCTTAGAGAATATTCTAGAAGACATTTGTCACATTTTACATCTGAGTAATGAACTTTTTGAAAATCTCTTTGTTAAGGGTAGGTAATTAATCTTTTTACCTGTTCTGTGGTTGTTGCTGTATCCTAAGGTTGCAAACTTGCATTCTGATGCTAAGGAAGGGAGCCAGGGCTAGCTTGGCCATGAGACAGACAGCCGATGCTGGGGACCCACAGCAGCTTGCCATTCTTTCCCCCTGAGCTAGCCAGCTCTACACTCCCTGAGCTAACTAGCTACCCTCGGGTACAATGGAGGATCACCCAGGTCACATCAACATGCTGATCTGCTTGAATTCTGTATGTGGATTGGGCGAGGGTACCATCTGCCTCCTTTGCCTCAGGCAGCAAAATATCTTGAGCCAGCCCAGCAGGGAACAGGACTTGGCAGGACACCTGTGGCCAGTAGTGGTGCATATGGTGGGATGGAACCACCTCCTGACACTTACCTTGACACGTTTGGGCCAGCAGGGTGATGAGGTTGAGTCCATATGGGTGAGCAGGAAGGAGCAATCCTTCCCCACGCCCATATGCAGCAGTAACTCCAGTAGCACCCCAAAAACACACACCGCTACTGCCTGTGGCTGGTGCTGGTAGCTGTGAAGGAATGAGTCCACCGTTCTAACACAGGGGGGAAACGTATAGCAAATCAGATGCTGCTGTAAACCTCTCTTCATTCTAGCCTGCTACTCTAGCTATCCCCAGCTCAACAGAGCCTATAGAAAATGGCTATGAAAGAACCATTTGAGCGGGTAAAAACAACAACAACCCAAAAACCCTGACTAGGCCATTATTTTTTTTGTTTGAGGTGGCTAGCAGTGCTGATCTGTGTCTATCCCTCTGCGTCTTCCTCCAGGCATCTTAGAATTTATAAGCAATAAATGGCATTTCAATGCCATTTTTATTTCCCCCCCTCAAAAAATTAAATGCTATGGAAGACAAAAGTGTAGCACTGAGGGTTGTGGAAGTAGGGAAAATAATAATAAGATCACACTCTAGGAATAAATGAGTGGAAACGTGGGTGAGGAACCTGTGGCCCACAAGATGTTAAAGTGCAAATCCCATAATCTATCTGTTGTCCGTAAGATTAGGACGGTTGTTGTTGTTGTTGTCGTCATTATCATTATTACCAGCCTTCATGCGAGGGATCACAGGGGGGTTTACAATATAAAAACACAATAATACATACCATTGTAACAATCAAAAACCATACCCACCCCTAGTTTAAAAGGCCAGATTGTTTAATTAGCCAATTAAAGGCCAATAACAGTTGGAGTCTAGCAACATCTGGAGGACAACAGTTATCTAAGCATGATAAATCTTAGATCATACACAGGAAAGTGTGGAAATAGTCTTGCAGCAGAGATTTGTGAGAAGGGGCCGTGATCTCGATTTTGAGGCAGGGAGAAGAGAGATCGCAGCTGCTTCTCATGAATCTCTGCCACGAGATTATTCCACTATTCATTTTGTATTTTCCAAATAGATTTATTATGCTTAGAGCAAACTCTAAGGTGCACCTATATGCAAGTCTTCCAGATGGTAGAAATAGGAGCTCCATTGCACCTCTTTAACTGTTGATTCTGACTGGTGTCCATACCAGAGAAAAGATTGCTAAAAATTTGCTTACTAGAACAAATCCAGCTCTGCATGGCTAAATCAAAACTTGGTATTAAAGGATAGTGCAGTCAATTCTTTCATATGGTTTTTCAGTAAACTAATGTTTATAGATCCAGGAAGTCTTTTGCAGAGCAGGAATGTAAAAAAACCAACAACCAAAAACAGCTAGATATGTATAAATAAAGTGAATTGTCATCTTTGGATAGCACTAGAACTGCCCCCTGGTATACTATGTTTAAATATCAGCAGGGCCGTGAAATTACTTAACTGTTTTGAAAGCTTTCAGCCCTGCTAGCTCAGATTTCATTTGATGGCCTCTGCAATTTGTAGATGAAAGACACAGCTATATGCCTTACGTTTGGTAAGGAATACAGAGGTGAGGAACTCAGGAGTGCATTGCACTATTTGTCATTCTGCCCTGTGGCAGAATGGCAGCATTAAGGTGTCACAGCAAATCTCCAGTATTGGAGGCAGTAAGCTTCTGATTGACTGTTGGGAATCACAAGTGCTGTTGGGCTTAAGAGCTGCTTCCTGCAGACATCTGTTTGGCCAATGTGATAACAGAAGGATGGCTCAGATGGGCTTTGAACTGACTACAGTGGTACCTCTGGTTACGTACTTAATTTGTTCCGGAGGTCTGTTCTTAACCTGAAACTGTTCTTAACCTGAAGCACCATTTTAGCTAACGGGACCTCCTGCTGCTGCTGCACCAACCAGAGCACAATTTCTGTTCTTATCCTGAAGCAAGTTCTTAACCTGAAGCGTATTTCTGGGTTAGCGGAGCATGTAACCTGAAGCGTATGTAACCCGAGGTACCACTGTATTATTATTATTATTATATTATTATTATTATTTACTATTTGTTTATTTATTTATACATACCCCAGCTACTCTGCTCGGTTTTCAACAGAACTGAAAAAACAGATTAAAACTTCAAACATTAAAAACTTCCCTAAACAGGGCTGCCTTCAGATGTCTACTAAAAATCAGATAGCTGTTTATCTTTTTGACATCTGGTGGGAGGGCATTCCACAGGGCGGGTGCCACTACCGAGAAGGTCCTCTTGCCTGGTTCCCTGTAACATTGCTTCTCGCAGTGAGGGAACCGCCAGAAGGCCCTCAGCGCTGGACCTCAGTGTCCGGGCGGAGCGATGTGGATGGAGACACTCCTTCAGGTATACTGGGCCGAGGCCGTTTAGGGCTTTAAAGGTCAGCACCAACACTTGGAATTGTGCTTGGAAATAGCAGTTCTCTTTTTTACACTTTTAAAAGAATGGTTCAGAAGTAAAGAAACTTTAGGAAAACCATAATGGTTTAGAAGAGGCAATACTGTATTCATGTCATTGCTGAGAACTAAGCCTGGAGTAAACACCACAGAAGAACTGCAGTTTTGTTATTGACTCTTAGCTGCTTAAAGCCAAAGCTCATAAAGGGCGTGTTTTTGATTTCACACTTGAATATGACGCACAGTTACAGCTGACTCTGCTGCTGCTGCTGCTTTCCTTCCCTGCTTGCTGCATTCACCCCAACTGTAACATCTGTGAAGTACATGACTTCTGCACTGCCCATTTCACTTCTCTGTTTAAAAGATCTCTTCTTCCTCCTGCCTATGAAGAGATCCCAAGGCAGCCACAAACATCACAGTCAATAAAAAAAATAATGAAATCCAAACCACAACTACTAATGCTATATGAAACAAATTGCTTTGGCTTTGCCCCTAGCACAAAACCATTATTCATTTCAGTGGCAGTCATAGGTTACGCCCTTAAGCGCAAGGCAGGTGTAGTTGAGAGAACTATTTGCAGCCAAGTTGCATTTCTCCATTGGATGCTTCCACCTACTGAGGAGCTCCAGTCCCCGTCCGTCCCCCCCCAGAAATGGCATCATTATCATTAGACCTGTCTAACTGTATGTTAACTTATTTTGCTACATTGGCTTATTATCTTTAGCATATTACACACACGTTTTTGGAACGTCTTCTGAGTTTCTACACTTTGTGGGGGTGGGAGGCTACTTGAAAAGTACTCCCAAAGTGCCACTCTCGATTGTGGCTGAGCAATTTGTTAGAAGATTCAGGCAGAGAGAATAAATCACTTCACATACTGCATAGTTCATCTATGGAACTCGCCCCCACAGAAGGGCCACTCACAAACTAGAATGAAATTGTGGACAAGGATAACAATGGCTACCTCCACTATTAGAGGGGGCATGCCTCTGAACACCAGTCACTTGGAATTGGCTTCCCACAGGCATCTGTTTGACGACTGTGAGAACAGGACAGTGGACTACAAGGTTTGACCCAGCAGGCTCTTCTTGTGTTCTTAAAGGTATGAATGTGCACCCATACACACAATTGTAATAATTATAATAATTCTGTATCAGAAATCTAAGCAGATAAAATACTTCCGAATGCCTTTATAACGACGACGCAAGCTGTTTGTGCTTGCTGGATTTTGACACAAAAGGGGAAGAGGAGAAGTTTGAAGTGTTACGTTGTAAGCGAACATTCATTTTTAAAGGGGGAAGTGGTCCCTCCCCAAAAGTGGTTAATACTTGAAGTAATACAATAGACACATGTCCGTGTATAAAACGAAAAGGGAAATGTCTGACAGGGCACTGAATTTCAGACTGCTTACGTGGCGCCTCAAAAGGCAATGGTAGCTGTTATGTTATGATAAGATTAGCTAATCTCCATCTGTCCACTGTGACCCAGTTGGTTTCCCAAACTTGTCTCGCAAAAAAAAAAAAAAAAAAGTTTACTCGGTAAAGTAAACCTGTCACAGGCAGACCGGAAATGAGAGCAACACCCATTATCGTCAAGAGAACAAACTTTTATCTCTCTCCCCCCCCCCCAATTTGTTCATTGTTTCCTCTGTATAAGCATGGAGTTAATGACTATGGAACTTTCATTTAATAACTGGAATACACAGCTGATCTATATGACATTTTGAAGAGCAGAACTCTGCTTCTGAGGAACTGTATTTTCCCAGCTAAAAAGAAATCTACAATATGGAGTTGCAATGAAAATGAGATTCCTCTGCCCACCTCCACCTTCACTTACATCCACCAAAACACAAGGTCTTTTGCGGTAATGAAGTTGTTATGAATTGCTGGTGTGGGAGTGCTTTGCTTCAGGAGTCAGCCTGGTGGTAAAAATGGGTGGCCGGAAAGCTCATATCCCCACCCAAGCTTTTGCAGCAGAGATGCGATCAAGAGGACAGTTCAGACTTATCTCACAAAGTCAGATAGATGCTGAGCTAGTGTTGTAAGAATTTTAAGGACTTATGTATATAATAATTGTTCATAAGCGTACCTAGCAAACACGCACATGAAGGGGAGGCGCTCCTTTGTCTTTTCCCCTACTCTCCTGTGTGTGGGGCAAACACCTTGTTGCAACAGCCTTAATAAAGATCAAGCTTATTAGCTACTTTGCTTCTAAATATTCTTTGGCTGGCCTCTGTTATTTACTCCTACCAATGGAGAACCTGCAAAGGACTCTGCGAAGGCTCTTGTATACCCCATAAGGGAATAAGAGCAGATTTTTGTTCATTACACTAGTTATAATGCTTGTCATTGCAAGGATTAGCATGGCTCTTGTGGGGCAAGGGCCATAGCTCAGAGGCAGTGCATCTGCTTTACCTGCAGAATGGCTCCAATTTCAATCCACAGCATCTCCATGTAGAGCTGAGAGAGATTTCCCATTTGAAACCTGAAGAACTGCTGCCAGTCAGTGTAGACAATACAGAACCAGATGGACAAAGGGCCTGACTCAGTATAATGTTCCTAACAGTTTCTGGGGGAAACAGTGGAAGAGAGCTATCATCCCAGTGTCCTGCTTGTGGGCTTCCCAGTGACATTTGTTTGGCCTTTGTGGGAACCGGGATACTAGATGAGGGAGGCCTTTGGTCTGATCCAGCAGGGCTCATGTCTTTAAAGCTTGAAACACAGATACGTAGTTAAAACATGGGCATCATCACAGTATAATATTTTATTCATTTCTCTTTTTTCAATGCCTTATAATAAACCGTATCTCAATCTCAGGAATAACTAGACGTGCTAACAGATGGCTATATGAATGGGGGGGGGTGTATACAAATATATTTGTATTTCAAGTTTAGTGATCTGACATGATCATCTCTTCTTGCCTCTGTTTACGTCCCCTATCTCTTGTTAAAGTTATTTGGTGGCTGAGATCAGCCTTTAATGTATAATCTGGTGGAAGGAAGAAGTGACAACGCAGGATACCCTCTTTGATGTTAGACACTGTTTGGAAGAACATGCGGAATTGGAAGAGGGGGCTAGCCAGTTAATAACCTGCACTAGCTAGTCAGGCAAGGCACGTAGGCTAATAGGTTAGCTATCTATAAATTTGATGGTTTGGGGACATAGTTCTGAGAAGCTCATGCATGAACTGATGGCCAGAGGGTCATGCAAAAACTGAAAGCTACCTGGGGGTCACTTTGCCACTTCTTGAGGGCTTCGCAGGGGCAGAGCGAAGTGCTTGCTTGGTAATGTATATAATGTTTGCTGTTTAGAATAAAATCTTTAATCTTCTCACTCACCTGTGTTTGTATTGCTTCTGAATCTCATTAAAAGAAGCTCCTTGCATTTAGCAAGACTGGGGACACATTCAGCTTGTTGCTGCTTCCAAGTCAGACTGAAAAATTCACAAAAGAGGAAAACAGGCCCCTTGGCTTTTTATTGAAGGCAGGCTTGAATGATCACAGAAATATTATATATATATATATATCACACACACACACCACACCACATATATATTTGGGACGAACCTGAATATTTCACTTCCTAAAAATAACTGTCTCCTCTGTCCTTATAGTCTCATACTGTGCAGCAGTGCTATTGCTTAAAGTGATTTCCTTTCTCTGCTTAGAGAGAGCAGAAATTGAAGGGGTGGGAAACCATTTTTAATCATAATAATATATATTCTTGTGTATTCGACACCAGTATCAAGGTATTTGTTCTACTGGTATGCAAGGTCGGGGCGCTGATGCACACATTTCCCTTCTGGGAAAGGAATGTGATATTCAAAGAAGGCAGGAAAATGGCCAAGACAGAAGCAGAGCTCTGCCTCCAGTCCCCACTGAACAAGTGATTAGAATAATCACTAGGTGCAAATTTATGTTGACTTGACTGTAACAGAGACAAGAAAAAGCAAGGGCAGTATGTGTTTCTGAAAACAGGGCTGTAGAAGTGCAACAAAGAGAGCAAGATGGAATGGTGGGAAGACTCAGAAAATGTGATCAGTGGAGAATATCCGTTGAGGACAGTTAAACAAGTCAGTAAAAAAGGGCAGGGGGAAAAGCTGATGGGCAAGATGGTGAGTGGAAAGGAGAATCATATATTGTGCCAGTTTATTGGGTAGAATTATTTCCTATTCTTTATTGAATGGCTGCACATTCTCTCACTAGTTTATGTTCAGAGTTGCTTTTGTTGCCTAAATAAAATAAAATAGCTGGCTCATATACTTGATGCCTTCTGGTCCGGATGGATAATAAATCTCAACCCACATCCATGCTTTTATCAGCAAAGTAAAGGATATTTAAAGGAGGTAGTGATAGTGGTAACATACTTTAGATATTATGAAGGGTGTGAACTCAGTGGACTGCCTATTAGACATTCAATTGAGATTACCAAGTCACCTCTAGGGGCAAGGGCCTGGTGATAACCCCAGGCAGATTACAAAGGAATATGAGACAGCAGTTTAGGTTAAGCGGTTAATAGTATACACAGACTGTTTCATAAATATTTTTTTACACTGATAGATTTTAGGTCTGATGAGGAATCTAGACACACTGGCATTCATTTGTTATGCCCCTAATGTTTTAACCACAGGGGTTGGAAACCTGTGGTCATCCAGATATTGTTGGACTCATAAACCCAAGTGAGCATGGTCAATGTTCAGGGATCATGGGAGTTGCAGTCCAGCAACCTATGGAGGGCCATAGGTTCTCCATCTATGCATTATCCTTTTATGACTAGAACAAGATATAGAAGGGGAATAACTTATTGCTGTACAATCCAAGACCAGAAAATTACTGGTTATACGTATGTACTGCTAATCACACGTACACAAAAGCAAATTTCAAGGAAATCATCATGTCCCATTTCTAGGTTTGGGTTCTGGATATAGATATGGTGAGTCATTCATTCCATAGTAATATATTTAGAAAGTTCATTAAATCCCCAAAGGATTATTTCAGGAAGAGAGGCCCTGATTCAGCTTTGGCTGAGTGCAATTAGTCAAATGTGACAGCTACTAGTGGCCTGGGAAGTCACATGTTCCATGTGCATCAAAAGGTATATCCAGCCACTTCAATCAGCACTGCAATCTTCAGAACAAAAACTTGAAAGGCTGGGAGCTACAGCACAAATTTAGGGAGGATTCAAAAGGAACTCCGGCAAGTGCGTCTTACCTCAGTGCCATCTTGGCCCTCCTTCAGCACTGCAATGCTAGATAGGGAAACACACCTCCATCATCTACCTGTGTGGAATGCTGATTCCATGCACTGATATATTAATTACATTGCAAAAATACTAATGCACAGGGCATTAGTATTTTTGCAATGTAATTAATATATATACAGCATTACATGCTACTGGTTCTATTCTCAGAGTGCTTCTACAGCATGGCTTCTTAGGTCACCTTTGTGGAATAATGAACTATCATAAGGCAAAAAATTTGCACATAATTTGGCCCCACAGTAACAGGGTTTCTTAGATACTTCCACTTGCTGCAGCTCTTCTTGATCTTTCTCAGGCAAGTAATTATGGTATCTACCCGAATAATCATATGAAAGTTCTTCATTGGCACAAATATCACGGTTGGCAAAAAGTGCCAATTTAGGTACCATTGAGTCTACTCGGACAGGGACCATAAAGAGGTTTGGTTCACAGGAATGGTTCAGGAACCTACCAACATTACCAATGTAAGTGGGATCCACAAATGTCTCCAATATCTGTCCATCGCAGAAGTGTTCTCTTATTGCTATAATGTAATTTGAATCGCTTGATGTCTGCGACTGTATCCTTCTACATGCTTCTCTGAAGTTGAGTATTTCCCCAGCGTATTCACAAACAAATCTTCCTTTGGGTATAAACTCCAGATTGCGGAGACCCCATCCTTTCTTGGCAGTCTTGAAGACTTCAAGCCGGAATTGCAAGCCCCTTTGAATCACCCTGTTTTGGCACAACTCTCCACAATGGCACATAGTGTTGCATTCAAAACAGGCTTCGAAAAATCTAGTTCATTTCCTTCATAGTTAATGCACTGATTGTTATAGTTTTCCCCATAATGAAGGCAGGAACACGTGGAGGCAAGACAGGAAGAGGAATGACACCTGCAGCCATTTAGGGAGACTTCAGATGGGTCTGGTCCTCCTCCCTCTCCAGCCACATGATCTGGGCTGTACTGCAAAGGAAAACGGATCACTGTTTAGTGTCTTCTACATAAAAAAAACAAACCAGCCATAGCATATCATACAAATACTGCATACTCCTATACACGTCTACTAAGAAGAAAGCCCCACTGAGCTCAAGAGGACTTACTTTTGGGTAAATACATTTACAGCTGAATTCTCCATTCAAGGTTGTCATTATGTTTGCTGAAATACATATCAACATATGAAATGTAAACATCCTGATGTTTACAAGTATACACAACTAAATGCTTTTCTGCATTTGTGTTTTTAATTTTGCCTTGCTCCCTAGAGGATTTCTGCAGAGATCTATTTTTACAATGCAGGTGCTAGTCCACATGGAATGGCTGAGGATGCACTAATAATTTAATTCCTCTAAAGTAGCTCATTAGCCAAAGCAAGGATAAAATTACCCTGCCAAGCCCACACAAATCTCATGCTTCTAATTTTATCTGAAGTGACCAGCCATGATTCAGCATGTTTGGGATGGCAAATGGATCCTTTAAGAACATTAGAAGAATGTGAAATAAAGTTTGCTTTATTTCTACATGACAGAATACAGAAAGAAGATGGTTGAAGTTTAATGCATTTCCTATTTAATTTTCATCAATATGTGGCTGTGATAATGTACATACTGATTTATCAGAGCTTTGCTAGTTTCATTTCCCAGAAGATGGAAGAAGCAACAAGGGGATCATCTATCTTAGACCTGGTGCTCACCAACGGAGGAGTTGATTGACGAAGAATAAGTACTGGGAACCTTGGGAGGAAGTGATCATATCCTCTTAGGTTTCATTTTCAGAGACAAAGGAAAGCTGAGTGTAGTCGGGGTAGTTAATGCCGCAGAAGACAGAATTGGGATTCACTATGACCTTAACAGATCGGAGAACTGGGCCATTATTTCCCCCATCCCTGAAATAGATGGCACATATTCTGGAAGGGATTGTGCTGATGTTAAAAAGTAAAATATTTCCTTAAGACTCTTATTCTTTTCCCCTTTCCCTGCCATATTTAATACAAATTTAAATTTGTAATGATTTTTCACTACAAATTGACTGGGAGGAATAAATTTCTTATGTATTATGTCTATTCCAAAATTAAGATTATGTAATTTCAAACTATATTTCAACAAGAAAACATTTCAAAAGTTCACCCATTTTTTGTAGCATCTCATGTTGACAACTGATGTAAGAATATTTTTATTTGGTACACAGTGTACACACGTATTGGGAAAAAAAAGTCATTGCAACCCTTTTAAAATCAATTTATAATAAGGTCTGAATTCATACAAACAACACATCTAATATTAATAAACTTTAAAATCAAACAGCAACAGGAAATTTAAACATTTGCCTGTGAATTACGTTTTCGAAGAACACTAATAATTTAAGCAATAAGATGGAACCGTTTTGCCATAGATAAGAGTGACATCTCATGGATGTAACTGATAGTGCAGGGTCATTTAGCACTCGCTGGAGGAAGCAAAGGAAACCTGCCTGCTTTTCCATGTAATGATGGGCCGGTGCCTGGAAGGATTCCAGCAGCTTTAGCATCTGTACAAGAGCTAGAAATTGAACTGGAGGTAATAGCAGTGCAAATACCTTCAACTTTTGAACTCCAAGTCCAACTCCCGGTGATGCAGGAATATTTCTAACTGGCACCAACTGGATAGTGTGGTGTTGAAGGTTGCAGGTTTGATTCCCATATGGGACAGCTGCATATTCCTGCATTGCAGGTGGTTGGGCTAGAATATATGATTCTCAGGGTCCCTTCCAACTTTACCATTCAATATGTTTAGGACTAGGGTGGAATAGTATTCGAAGTAAAACAAATTTTGACTCCACACTTGACTTTAGAGAAGCCACAAGAAGTGGACACCTTGCTGAAAGCAGGTCTGGGTCTGCTCAGGGCCTGGGTGGGAAACCAAGCAGTGCCCCCCATACACTCCCTTGAGTTCCATGGTGGAAGAAAAGCAAGTTATAAACGTGCTTACTAAATATATGTGTGGTGTAGTAGTTCGAGCACTGGACTAGGACCCGGGAGACCAAGGTTCAAACCCCTGCTCACCCGCCAAGTTCCCTGGGTGACCTCTCTGTCTCTGCCTAACTCACTTTGCAAGGTTGTTGTGGGGGATTAAATTAGGAGGGTGGGTGGGAGAGCACAAGAGCCATGTGTGCTCCTTTGGAGTGGGGGGGGGGAGAGAGATGGCATGTAAATGCAATAAACCGATTAAATGAAATTGCACGGAACTATTCTTGCAGTGATGGGTGATAATATACGAGGGCTTCAGTCCCAAACATTGCAGGTACAACACCCGTACGTGCGCAGCCCAATCCTATGCAACACTTCCGAGTACATCTGTGTAAGTGAATAATAATAATCAGTGCTTTTTTCTGGGGGGACGCATACCCCTAAACTTTTTTTAAAGAAAAAAGCACTAACAACAACATACACCCCCCCCTTTTCTCCAAAGGAACACAATGTGGCAAACTCTCTCTCCGAAGGAACAGCAGTTAGAAGAACCAGCGGTTCTCCACCTCTGTATTGAGAGACATGGGGTAAGCGGCAGACCCAGAAAGAACTACAATTCCCAGCGACCCTTGCGAGAGAGAGAGAGAGAGAGAGAGAGAGAGAGAGAAATGGCCGCCGTCCCCCATCCGCTTTCCCACAGCTGCTGAAACTGGTTTCGCCCTCTCGGTCCCCCGCCCTTCCGTTTCAACGGCCCCCGCTCTCACCTGGAACGCCGGCGGCTCCTCCAGCCGCGGCCACACAGCCACGGGGAAGTTCTCCAGCCCTCCACTCACGTCCATGCTTCGCCTCTAAGGGTCAACCCGAAGAGCCAATACGGCCGGGGCTTTTTTTTTTTAAACCCTACTCTTTTCCCCGCCCTGCTCTCTTAGAATTGGTCAGCTCTGCGCAAGGCTTCGTTCGATGAATGGCCAAGCCACCAATGAAGGACAAGCTGGAGATGGACGCCGGAAGCGTCGCTGGAAGAAAGAGCCAAAGACTTAAGTTGAGAATAGCGCATGGAATATCGCTTGCGGGCTAAGTCGCAGGAAGGCATTCTACTTCGTTATTTTGGAAAATGTGCAGACCGCTTGATTGTAAAAACAAAACAAAAACAAACGCTCAAAGCGGGTTTGCAAAAAGATAAAACGATAAAAGCACATTAAAAAAACCACAGCTCAATTAAAAACATTACAAAGAAGCAATAAAACTGCTGTCACATTTGCTAAGCAGGGTTGATTTCGAATTGGATGGGGAACTGTGTGTTGAGATGCCTGCACTGCAGGGGGTTGGACTAGATGACCCTCGGGACCCTTTTCAACTCTACATTTTTGTGATTCTACAATTAAAATTACCTCTGCTTTCTAAGAATGTTTTCTGCAGGTGCTGAGAAGAGTACAGTGAAGGCATTTGAGTGCTACTCTGCGTGTGTGTAGGAAAACACCATACTTTTTAAGCACAGCAGCAGTGTGTCTCATCCCAAACAAAAGAAAAAGGGTTTTTAAACAAACAAATTTTAAAGTGGAAGAATATGGCATCTTCAGAAAAGTCTGCTGAGCACTTGGGTCTGCATGTGTTGAACTTAGGCTGGGAGGAGAGAACAAGGTCACATTTTTCCTTTGGTGCACATTGAGAGGCAGTGTGTAGGATTTGTGGTCGGTTTTTGTTTTTTTTGTGTGTGGGAAAAAACAAAGCAGTCACAGACAAACCTTGTAAACCTGGATTACTTACTGGGCTATATTAGGTTTATTGTAACCCCACAGATCCTGAAGTTGAGGCTCCAGTACTTTGGCCACCTCATGAGAAGAGAAGACTCCCTAGAAAAGACCCTGATGTTGGGAAAGATGGAGGGCACAAGGAGAAGGGGACGACAGAGGATGAGATGGTTGGACAGTGTTCTCGAAGCTACTAACATGAGTTTGGCCAAACTGCGGGAGGCAGTGGAGGATAGGCGTGCCTTGCGTGCTCTGGTCCATGGGGTCACGAAGAGTCGGACACGACTGAACGACTGAACAACAACAACAACCCCACTTCTCTTCTCACCCTCTGCATCTCTGTTACAACAGTTTCAGAGCATAGGCAACAGAAGTTAGGCTATCCCTGTCCAGACAGAGGCCACCAGCCGAAGTTGATGGGAGGCAGTCTGCGCCACTGAGGCCACCTGAGCCTTGAGCGGCAGCAAAGCATCCAGAAGAAGCCCCAAGTTATGTACCCCTTCCTTCAAAGGAAGTGTAACCCCACCAAGAGCAAGCAACTTCCCATCTGATCTGGGGTACAATGGGCCTGAAGAGCATTCCCCAAGCATCAGCCTCTGGATACTACCATACAAATTTTGTAGTGAGCCTAAACAAACAAACAAAAGTGTGCTGTCTGGTTTAAATCTAAATTAAAGATAAAGAAACACGAGAAGGGAGAGGGGGACCTTGAACGGAGCACCTGGATGGCAGACTGAACAGGCACACAGGCTACCTACTCAAAGTCTTCACTATGGCAAGATACATTGTATTTCCATTAAAATTACTGTATAGCAATTTTTTTTAACTTGCATCTATACATATTAACATTTTTTTGGTGTGAAAATACTTGCCTTTTTTGGTGATGTATTAAATTCCCTCCTTCCTTCCTTCCTTCCTTCCTTCCTTCCTTCCTTTTGGCAATGGTGAGTGGTTACCCACCTGTACAGGTGATAGAGACTGCATAGACCATGAAAAGATGTTGGAGAAGACGAGAGGGGGAGGAATGACAGGAAATAATTGTTTTACTAGTTTTTGATGCCTCAGCTATTACAATTAGGTTTCAAAGTTTCATTTTCTTGCTCCCAGCACAGTTAGATGTGTGTTCTCTCTAAAAGCTAAATTAATGCAGAACATTAATTCAGTTGCAAAGCCAATCCCAGCCAACCCTTTAGCTCCATTAATTATTTTTTAGCTCACAAAGTATCTGAAAGTATACTTAATAGCTGCTCATTTTATAAACTTCTGTGTAGTCCCTCTACTGTGAAATGTTGCAAAGCCATTGGGCTGTCAGCGTGCCCCTCTTTTGAAAGGCCAAGCTCATTATCTGTAGGTCACAGCTGGCTTCTCCTGATCTGAGAAGCAAAAAGGAAGTCAAAGATCACTTCCAAGGCATTCACAAGCATTAGGGCTTTCCTGCTGTTTACTAATGAGACGGGCAGCCCTAATGAACAAAACTAGAGCTGGAATCACAATCAAATTAATGGAATATAGCAAAGTCAAATAAGTCAATATGTCACTTGACTTTTCTTTGTCCAAAGGCAAAAGCAATGATAGTTAGGGTAACCACTCCCAACTAACCCCTAACCCACTAGGTGTCCCCATTGCAGCCCAAGACTATTGGTTGCCTCATTTTGCTTAAAGCAAACACTCAAAACACAACAATCTTAACACTTGATGGAGAAAAATGTCTGCCTCTTGTGAGAAACTCGTCCCAGTCATAACTGAGGGCAATCATATTAGATTATCTATGCAATTTATAATTCAGTTTGGCTTATGTAAGCAGCAGAAGACCATTGTTGTAGATCACGTTACAGGACTCTGCAGGTGAAAAAGCACCTGAAAGTAATTCTAGTGTTATCTGGTCCAATAATGTAGCATTGTTATGTGGAAATAATTGGCACTGGGGGTTGTTGCAGGGTCTGGTTCCCTTTGCTTCATTTTTGATGGTCCATTGCTGGTGGCAAGTAGTCATTTCAACTAGAGGGTCTGCCTAGGATAGGGGTCCCCAAACTAAAGCCTGGGGGCCAGATGTGGCCCAATCGCCTTCTAAATGCGGCCTGCGGACGGTCTGGGAATCAGTGTGTATTTACATGAGTAGAATGTGTCCTTTTATTTAAAACGCATCTCTGGGTTATTTGTGGGGCCTGCCTGGTGTTTTTACATGAGTAGAGTGTGTGCTTTTATTTAAAATGCATCTCTGGGTTATTTGTGGGGCATAGGAATTCATTCATTATTTTTTTCTTCAAAATAGAGTCCGGCCCCCCACAAGGTCTGAGGGACAGTGGACCGGCCCCCTGCTGAAAAAGTTTGCTGACCCCTGGCCTAGGAGAAAGACAGGTGTGCATACCAAGCCCCAATGGAGGCATCATTTTCCAAGATGGGTTGTAGTTTCTTGAGAATATATTGGAGAAATTTCAGGTGAGAACTGCAGATAATATGGTGAAGTTTTTTGTTACTTTCCCTGAGGGTTCTTCCCCAAGGCCACAGTTTCGTTTTTATGAATCCATTCATTCACATTGCTTAATAGACACTGAATATTTAAGAATGTCTGACATAAGATAGAATTTCTGCCCAAGAAATTGGAGCAAACACATTGCATAATAAAGTTTAGCTGAAAGACTGGGCAGTCTGCTCTGGAGGATAGCTGGAATCACATAGGCCTATGTGGAGAAATCATTTCAAAAAATATATATTTCCTGTGGTAAGGATTTCGCTTCAATAAAAACCACCAACAGCATACGAATATAACGAATCAATATGGATAACTGGACCGAACAATATCCCCCTCACACATGCAAACAAACCTCACTGCAGCCAACTAAAGACAACTAACCAAGCACACCCCCATCCCTCTCACTGCCCAGGAAGTGTAATAATAATAATAATAATAAGAGTTTGGATTTGATATCCCACTTTTCACTACCCGAAGGAGTCTCAAAGCGGCTAACATTCTCCTTTCCCTTCCTCCCCCACAACAAACACTCTGTGAGGTGAGTGGGGCTGAGAGACTTCAGAGAAGTGTGACTAGCCCAAGGTCACCCAGCAGCTGCATGTGGAGGAGCGGAGACGCGAACCCGGTTCCCCAGATAACGAGTCTACCACTCTTAACCACTACACCACACTGGCTCTCTAAGTGAATAGAAAGAGAACCTACTCAGTTGACGCAGACACAAAACCCCACACGTACACTATATAAAAGAATATGTTTCACTACCCCATTCCCTCTCTCCACTCTCTCCTTTCTCCACATGTTGTGTTTTTTTCAACTGGATCTCCTTCTTTTAACATGACACTCAGCAACCTTGAATTCTGCAAGTTGCTATTGCCATAGTAACGGTATATCTCAAATTTTCACTGTAATACTAGGGAAGCATTTACTACTGTACTTAGTAGGGTTCAGTAGTCCAGACAAGTATGACTAATGGGGGGGATGCATGAATTATTGAAATTCACTGTTTTGAAGAAAAAAAGAAGTGAAAATCCTGTGTAACATCACAAAAGTAGTCCATAACACCAGGCTTAAAAAAACCCCTAAGTTTAGTGGTATTTCAGTCATAAATAAGCATAATTTCTTAATTGTATTTAAACATTAAGAATTATTAGGGCAATCTTAGACATGTCTGCTCAGAAGTAAATCCAATTGAAGTACAGTATATAGGACTTGAAGACAGGAGTGCCTGGTGTGCTCTGGTCCATGGGGTCACGAAGAGTTGGACACAACTAAACAACAATATAGGACTTACACCTTTAATCACAACAATAGCAAGAATGCAAAAACAATCCAATCAAATCCAGTCCAATCAAAGTCAAGTCCTTTTTCTATATTTTGTCCAGTTATCTAATTTCTTTGAATACTACTTCCCAGGTTGAGACCACCTCATCACAGGTCCACCACATGTGATGCAAACCAAACATCACACACCTCCTCCAACAAACTATTCTCTAATAAATAATCTAATCTCATTATGGACACCAGATTTTCCAAGGCTGTTAGGGAAAAACCCTTTAAGGGCTCCCTGAATGAATCTTCTTCCTCACTGTCAGGTGAATAAACTAAAGGTGGAGAGCACAAGCAAGTCTAAGGGCCTTGATACCAGCCTTGCTAGATCTCCTCTGGGTTATTCTAGTATTGGATAAAGTTCACGGCAAAGAAGTAGATAACTAATTTTGTCTGCGAATTTGAAACACAACCTATAGATCTATGGGTCTGTGTACTCCTAATGCACGGCTCTAGAGCTGACATGCTGTGTCCTAGTGTCTCATTTTTGCTATCATTGCACAGATATGCTGTAAAAACTGCCAGTTATGCTTTTCGGTTTTTAATGTATTTTATTTGCCTTATGTGAAATGATAACATTTCTCTTGGGCTGATGTTGGATATTATCTTGTTATCAGCCCTTCATGCAGGACTAAATAAATAAATAAATAAATAGCTTGCTTGCATTCTCTTCCCCCTCCCATAGCAGCTCTGATTGATTTGTTTCTTTGTTTAGTGATGAATGTGGTGCATTATATCAGACTGCTGAAGGAGATCTACAAGATACAGTATTTGATTTCCAAATTCCTTAGCTGATTAGACCCAACTGAAGAAAGTGAAGTAAGTTATGGATAGATAGTGTCTTATAGCTCCATGCTAATTTTGGCAAGACCGTAATATATATATTTTAATAGTACGGTTTAACAAAATTAGCAAGTTACAAGTCAAGCTATTAGGAAGAAGTGGCTTGTAAAAGACATCCGCCAAAGAGACATTTCTGGAATGACACCAGATGTTATGCTTGGCAGCGTAGTTTGCTTGTATACTGTACTACATGCTTAATACTGTCATTGAAAAGGTCAAGCTTATTAAAACACATTCATTCTAACAGATTTTAATACTGCATTTTTAAATTATTACAACCTGCCATGGGATCTCACAGTGAAGGGTAGGTAAGAAATCTAATAATAATACCAGTAGTGATTGTTGGATGGGGTGGTGGCATCCACCTGGCCTCCCCACAGCATAGTCGCTGCTACTTATGGGGAGGGAGGGTGGGAGGAGCAGCAACAGGGAGAACAGTGCTATGCAAACACACTGGCAGGAGTGCCAGGAAGTCATAGAACCATAGAACTGTAGAGTTGGAGGATTTTTCCAGAGGGTCATCTAGTCCAACCCGCTGCAATGCAGGAATCTCAACTAAACCGTCCATGACAGATGGCCATCCAACTTCCACTTAAAAACCTCCAAGGAAGGAGAGTGCTAGTTGGTCTCTAAGGTGCTACTGGGAGGAATTTTTTTTATTTTGTTTTAGCTTTTACCATCATTACCTTTCCTATTACATTTAGTTGGAATTTCCATTCTTGTAACTTGAAGCCTTTGCTTTGGGTCCTACCCCCCCCCCCAAAGAGCAGGAGAAAACAAGCTTGCTCCATCTTCCATGTAACAGCTCTTAAGATATTTGAAGATGGCTATTGTATCTCCTCTCAGTCTCCTCTTTTCCAGGCTAAGCATGCCCAGCTCCTTCAACCGTTCCTTATAAGGCTTGGTTTCCAGATCCTTTATCATCTTACCCTCCTTTGCACAAGTTCCAGCGTGTCAATATACTTCTTAAATTGTGGCTCCCAGTACTCCAGGTGGGGCTGACCAAGGCAGAATAGAGCGGGACTGTGACTTTCCTTGATCTGAATACTAGACTTCTGTTCATGCAGCCTGGAATAGCATTCACCTTTTTTGCTGCTGCTGCATCACACTGTTGGCTCGTGTTAAATTTGTGGTCCACTAAAACCTTTGGATCCTTTTCACAAGTATTACTGGCAAGCCAGATGTCCCTCATCATTTTTTGCGCACCAGGTTCTTCCTGCCTAAGTGCAGAACCTTACATTTATCCATTTGAAAGTCAAGTTGTTAGTTTCTGCCCAGTTCTCTCATCTTGAATCCCAGTTCTGTCTTCTGCAGCATTAGCTACCCCTCCCAGTTTAGTGTCATCTGCAAATTTGGCTTGAACAACAATGGGCCAGGGACAGAACCCTGTGGCACCCCACTTGTCACTGTTTACCAGGACGATGAGGAACCATTAGTGAGCACTCTAAGGTGAAGTACAGTAAACATTGCTGCTCCACTCTGTCACCTAGTAGAAAACTGATAATTTGCAACTCATTAAAATTCTAGTTACAACAGCAAGCTTTTCAGCTTCACAAGCTGATTTAGGGCATTGTTATATAATTAATGAACACTCTCTTTTAAAAACCCTTTAAGAGTGAAATTGATAAGCTAGTAATTGTCTAGCTAATCATTTTCAGTACTCTACTGAGGATATAGGATCAGGACTGCAGAGCTGTAATGTTTCTTTTTGTTTTGTTCCCTCTCCAAAAAAGGGAAGTTTGCCTCTCCTTGCACCTGTTGCACCAATACAGTGGTAAATGTACCATTGCTGGACAGGTCTGCTGCTACTATGGTGGTAGCTTGTTAAAAATATTTTGCTGCTTGTTAAAAATATTTGTTCATACACAGCTTCCGCTTTCTGTAATCACATTCATCCCCATGTTTGTCATCAGCTTTTGTAGGCAATGACCATTTTAATCATCTCATTTATCCATCCCTATAGTTCTCATTTGTAACATCTGTGCAAAGCAGAAGTTCAATTTCTTCCAGTCCAAGGGCCTCTAGCGCTGCAGTATCAGCAAAACAAAAAGAAACCACAATAAACCTCCCAACCTCCCTTGCTATCTAAACACTTGACCAAGAGATGGCAGTAAAGCCATGTTCGTTACAAGAAACTGATTAACTTCCTTGATGGTTCACAACCACCTTCTTTGACTGCTTCATTCTTGGCATGGCTCGTCCAAGATCTAGTTAGTTATGTTTTGCCAACATTCTTTTGCAATATTTTGCCTGTTGTCACAAAATTTTCTTTCCCCACGCCTTACCATTTCTTAGCTCGTTTGCCTCCTCTTCCTTATTATTCATTTCTCTTTTGTTCTACTAATGAAAATCTGAAATACGACACTGTTTCATTTGAGCCAAGGCGTATCAGAACACCACAGAACATACTTGCAAATAAATAAACACAATAATATGTTTAATGACTTTTCCTGTCTATGAGTTGGAATGCTTTGTTCTTTTAATTTAGAGAAAATGGTGTTTTGGGAAATGAAAAGTTTAATTGATTTTGGACCGGAAGTGGGAAGGAAAACTGCATGCAAGAGGAAGCGAAGTGTTCCTCACATTTTTAAACTTTTTGTGTTTCAATTTTGGCAATGGATGTGTAGGTATAATCAGTGCATGAATTCAGAAACTCCTCATGTGGCATGGCTTAATTTCTAACGAAGAGGCGTGCAGCCAATCTTGTCTGCAAATCATACTTGGACCTCTTTTCCCCTGCCTATAGATGTGAAGAAAATAATTGATGTTTTTAGTGAGGAGACAATGGCACGCTGCATGTGCTGTTGTTGCTATTTATTAAGTTAACTTTTTTCCAGATTAACAACTTTACTTAAAAAATGCAAACTTAAAAAACGAGACACAAAATACCTGTTGTTGTTGTTGTTGTTGTTGTTGTTGTTGTTGTTGTTGTTTTACCAGGCATATTATTAATTTTTATCCTGCCTTTTTTCTAGACTGGGACGCAATGTGTCTTACAACAAATTGTAACAAAGATAAAATACAAAATGCTAAAAACATAAAATATTAAATAAAAACATAAAAAGATTAAAAAGTAATTAAACTGAAATAGAATTAAAATATAAAAAAGATCTATTGAAGTACAGATAATAAAAACAGCACAACACTATAAAAGTGTACACAAAGATAAAGATGATGAAAATTGACTGTACAGTATTGTTAAGCAGATAATGAGTTAATCTCTTTTAGATTAATACTTCTTTCAGATTAATGCTTCTTTTAGATTAATACTTCTTTTAGATTAATGCTTCCTGTCCTGGAGAACGAGACATTGCTCACCAGGTGTTCTGGACTTAAAATTCCTGAATCACATCATTTTAATTAACTGATGAATCCAATTCTTGTTCAACATACAAAATCATGAATGAAGGAAGAAGAGAGGCTGGAAATCAACAGGATGGAAAAAATAAGGATGAGAAATAAGTAAAGAGGCAGAAAGCTAACAAAAGAACCACAAGAGTAGTCAAGAGGCCAAAACAGGAGATATTTCCTGCACAGAAGACAACCCACAACAAGCTGATCAGAGGCAGGACGGATCTGGAGGGCTGAGGGCAGGATGGGTCCTCCTCCTTGCTTGTGTGCCACAAAAGCAGCCCCTTACCCCCACAGACCTCTCTTCACAAAAGAGGTGGCGAGCAGAGCTTGGACAGAGACAGAGCTATGAAACAAAAATAGACACAGGCAGAAGGAAATGGCTGGAATGGATCTGCAGCATCTGCCTGTCTCTGGAAGAGACCTGGAAGCTGATCTGAAATATGAGCTGCATTTAAGCTGCTTTGAAACATGAGTTGCTGTGTTTTTCTAAGGTTTCCTTACACATAAACAGTCAATTAGTTACTTCTGTGTTTTATTTTCTTTTGAAAACAATGTCCCATTTCTAAATCTCTGCTCTGATTATTAAATAAATGCACTTAATCGGACTCTGGAGGTGCCCCAGTTGTTTATCTAGGCTGAATTGGCTCCCCACCACTACCTCTTGGTGTTCCTACCAGCATGGTTTCACAGATTTTTGAAGCAAGCCCTGCAAAAAAAGGCCTTGTTCTCCTTTAAAAGTGTAAACCGTCAGCCTGAACTGCCTGCACATTTGGGCAGAGAGTTAAAATCACAGATGGTGACTACTCTACCTCAAGGATGGAGGGTGCTTGGACCTATTTGTCATATATGGATTTAAAAACTCTTCACTGAAGTTTGCGTATGCATGAATCACTACTCTTACAGTGCCTCCTTTCAGTTGGAGATATTACCTCTTTTTACAAAAAAAAGGGGGGGGTCTTCAAAGGCTCCCTTAACAGCTAGACAGCTTCTTGACACTCACTTTGTGGTGACCTTCAATATAGACTTTAAAATTAACCATTACCCTTGCACTGTCTTCCCTCTGTTCCTCAAAATATGGGCCTTGGGACCTGGCCTAGGGAACTTTGAGGCAACGTACAGTCATAACAAATGGATCTGTCAAGCAGCAGTTTGCATTTATGAATACACTCACAAATGCAAACTTAAAAGAAGACATCATGAAATGCCACAGACAACTCAATAAGTACGTTTTTAGTTTATTGCGAACTTTATTTTATTTTTTGAACATTTCATTTTTTTGTTTTTAAATTCAATCTTTATTATTTTTTTTAAAAAATATACATTTATACAACATTTATACAACACCCTCTGTTTTTGTTTGTAACAAAAAAAGAAAATAATGGCAACTGAAGCAAAGGTACTTTGTATACCTCACAATACACATGGCACTACAATTTATGAAAAAAGAAAGAAAAGAAGAAAAAATAGTTGAGGTTTTAAAAAAGACTTCCAAACATTCTCATTGTACGTTATCTGTTAAATACACTTTTACCGCACAGGTACTTATTTCTTCCATTTTTAATTGTTTTTCTAGGTAAATTGAATACTTTTTATACTACAAGGCTCAGTCTAGGTCTGCCAGGAGATTATCCTTTATACCTTGGTTCTTCATTATTCTTTAAATATTCTTAGGGTTGCCAGGTCTGCTTCCAAAAAATAGTGGACAAGCGGGGGGTGGGGGTGGGGTGGTGTTAAATTAAATTAAATTATATATTTTCTTACAAACATTTTAACACGTATTAAAATACCATTTCATCATAAAGCTTTTGAATAAAAAATGTCCACTATTTTGTGAAAAAAATAGTGAACATAATGTGAAAAAAGTGGACCATCCACTCAAATAGTGGACACCTGGCAACCCTAAATATTCTCCATTCCTTGTGGACTATGCAAATAAATAAAGCTTGTGCTTGTGCTTGTGGACTTTTTGTTTTGTTTGGCCTCTAACTCTTCCCGTCACAGCCCCTCAGCTTCAGAAAGATCACCATTAGGGTCTGCTCCGCCGGCAGCTGGAGGACGTGGCGCGGCACAGCCAGCTTGCGCTCCACCAGGGAGCCAGAGGGCGCAGCGTGGCTGGCCAACTCGCGCTGCCGCTCTCTGCCCAGCAGCCGGAGGGTGCTGCTGGTGGGTGCTGCCGCTCTAGGCGATGGCCTAGTTGGTCTAAATGCACACGCCGGCCCTGCTAGGCAATATGTTATTCAGTATTTAACATGCTCAGTGCTATTAAAACCTGGAGCTGGAGTTTGTGGCCTCCAAAACAATGTTTGCAGTTTCCTGCAGTCTCCAAAAGAAACGGTGCCTCATTATGCCTTGCCTTCCCGAACATCCTTCATACTCCTTTGATGTTCATCATTATAGGTCTGCCCAAATGTCAGTGACATCAACAAACATTTTTGCAGCTCGTCTCATTTCATGAATGCATTTATTAGCAACTTTTATTAATAGCAACACATACATTATCATATTTTCTTTCCCTTCCACTTTTTATCCTTTTCTTTTTTGAAGTCATTTCTTACGTTTCCATCCTGGTGTTCCTCCAGGGACTTTGCAGTGGCACAGCTAAGTTTATTTCACTTTATCTTTGTAACTAAGCACACTAAGGGATGGCAATCCATGCCATACGCACACATGGCTTTTGGACTGCTTTGTGCAGCAGATAAATGGGAGGGCATGGACGTTACTGTGTGACTTGGGGACTTTATGTGTGAAGCCAGACAGACATGGCTCTGACTCAGTAGCTACCCATGTGGGTATGGCAGAGTTCCCCTCCAGACACCAACATCACTGCAGCTTACTCAGACAGGGCAAGGCAGTGGTGACGTTCAGGCTGCTCCACACACTGGTGGAGACAATCTGGTGCTCCCACCAGTATGGCTGGGCATCCTCAACCATGCCTCTGCTCTATCCTGCCATAGCCCCATCCCAGTAAGCGGCAGGCCCAGCACTGTCAGAAGTCCTGCCATAGAGCTGCTTCTGGTCTGATTCATGGAATTTCTTGCATCCCAAGAAACGTAGGGAGGTATTGAATTTTTTCCCACCCTTTTGTACACCCCGTTGGAATTTTCTGACAAACAGCAGCTGTCTATTCTTTTAAATAAATGAAAAATAGAGAAGCAGGCTGCTCCAAATACGAAGCTCTTGTCTAGCATATCATCACATGTTCATGACTGAGGGAAGGTACACCCACCTTCTCCTCTTTCAGGTAAAGAGAATTGATGACCAGCCAATTGACTTGCCCAATGTCACTCAGGCTGCAATCCTATATACACCTTCCCAGAAGTAAATCCCATTGAACTCAGGGATTGCTTTTGAGTAGAAACGAGGAAGATTACAGTGTTAAGTGAGCTTCATGAGTCACTGGGAGTTAGGACATGTCATCTATCTATCTATCTATCTATCTATCTATCTATCTATCTATCTATCTATCTATCTATCTATCATCTATCTATCATCTATCTATCTATCTATCTCCAAACAGAACATTAGCCTCTGCACTGCACTGGCTTCCTGGCAGAGCAGAAATTTGTAAATATGCCAAAAGTTGTCTCCACAGCTGATTGCTATTACCTTGACATGTGTCAACAACAAGGTCAGGGTGTACTTAGTTTATAAGATATAATGCGAAAAAAATAACACACGATCATGAAAAAGAATTGAACAAGCATTTCTAGGCTAAAGAAGCTACGGTATGCCTGCTGTAGAGAATTTCCAGATTTTTATTGGCCAGGTAAGCATCCCTGCACTGCTCTGGTTCTCCAGAAGTGGCTTAGTCATGCTGGCCACATGACCCGGAAGCTGTACGCCAGCTCCCTTGGCCAGTAAAGCGAGATTTGCGCCGCAACCCCAAAGTCGTCCGCGACTGAACCCGCAGTCAGGGGTCCATTTAACTTTTAAGCATGAAATAGGGATGCGGGTGGCGCTGTGGTCTTAACCACTGAGCCTCTTGGGCTTGCTGATCAAAAGGTCGGCAGTTCGATTCCTCACGATGGGGTGAGCTCCCATTGCTCAGTCCCAGCTCCTCCCAACCTAGCAGTTCAAAAGCATGCCAGTGCAAGTAGATAAATAGGTATCGTTGTGGCAGGAAGGTAAACAGTTTTTCTGTGCGCTGCTTTGATTTCACCAGAAGCGGCTTAGTCATGATGGCCACATGACCCGGAAAAAACTGTCTGCGGATAAACATTGGCTCCCTTGGCCAGTAAAGCGAGATGAGCACTGCAACCCCAGAGTCGTTCGCGACTGGACCTAATGGTCAGGGGTCCCTTTACCGCATCAAATAGGACTAAGCATCAGATTAAAATGGACCTCTTATTTAGATTGATTAGCAGCTGCTTACTGGTGTTGTTTTGGCAGTTATTGTTGCTGCTTGAATACTTTCATATTCACTTTTACATTTAGATTCAGCATTTTTACATTTAGATTCTTTGTTACAGTATTTATCAAGCAATAGGCCTGCCTTAGTCACAAAATATGAGTGGTTCTTGTTGCACTCACACCGTGAGATCTGCTTCGTTTCTAAGGTTCTGGAAAATATGGATGCTTATTCCTTCTGGAAAACTAATAAACATCATTATACATAACTAGAAGCCATTGCATCCTATTAAATTCAACTCAAACATAATATAAACCAATTTTCCAGCCTAGTGGGTCAGAGTGGAGTCACTCTCCTTTGGGTACACAGATATTCATAAGGTAATTGCCACAAAACACAGCTATACATGGAGTGAGTATTCCAGGATACAGTACTAGGAATTGTGGTCAGACCACAAATCTGTGGCTAGCATTTTATCCAGCTCTCTTCTCCTGCTGCTTTGTGTACCATTTACTGGTTATGTTCCATATTTTCTCAGTAGTTACATGATGATCAGCTGCTGCAAATGGGTGTGGAAATGTAGGCCAGGGACAAGTGCAGAGTAACTGCTTTTATTTTCTTGAGCCCAAATCCTAGAAAATGTTCCTGCTTTCCTCAAGTCTTGGACTTGAGTTTTCTGGCTAGGCAGTAGGTGAGTTCATCGCCACAGTCAAACCTTTGTTTCTCTGGTCACATCCAAATCATATTTTAGTTTGTCGAGAGTGCTGGGAACCATAGTACTATGAGGTAAACTAAAGTTTCCAGGAGCCTTTGGGTGAAGCCAAACATGCTAATGGTGTGGGCAAAGTCCCTTTTTATGGATGACAATTATTGCCCTGCTTGATCACGACAGTTTCCATTTCCTTCTTAGCGTATGGATTGTCATTATTATTTGTCATTGTTGCAGTTTATTTTTAATAGTGCTGTTGTGCCATTCTGGGCAGTGTGTGTTGCAGAACCAGCCAAAATGTGTGAGTAGCTTCGCTTGAGTTGAGGGCCAATTGGCTGCTAGATAATTTTTGATTTAGAGGCATGGAATGTGCAACTGTAGATGACCTCTGCTTCCACGGAATGATTTGTTTGACTACGCAAAAAAACATTGAAGTAGAGTCCATTGGCTGCAATTATCACATCAAGGGAATAATTCACAAACTTGTTCTCAGAAAACTCTTTCAATATAACAGGCCCTTAATACAATCTTGGTATTTCCCACTGCAAAAGCCTATCATGTCCTTAATAACCATGAAGAGGGAAAAGAGCATTAACACAGGACAGATAAAAGATAATGACATCTCCATCTCTGTTACAAAGGTGAGGCCAGGACATTTGGATTGAATTGGGGACTTCGACGCAGAGCAGTAAGCCAAACAACGATAGCAGAGTGTGCTCATAAACCACCCCCACCCTCTCATCTTTTTGCTAGAATAGAGCAGTGTTTTTCAACCTTTTTTGGGCAAAGGCACACTTGTTTCATGAAAAAAATCACGAGGCACACCACCATTAGAAAATGTTAAAAAAATTAACTCTGTGCCTATATTGACTATATATAAAGTAATTTTTCAATTTTTCCCACGGCACACCAGGCAACATCTTGTGGCACACTAGTGTGCCGCGGAACAGTGGTTGAAAAACACTGGAATAGAGACTGGTCTTTTATTCTGTAAGGATGGTACCACCTCTAGGTGTCTATGTGGCTGATGTGATTACAATACTAGAGAATACTATTAACCCCCAATCTCCACCAAGCAGTAGCAAGATTCAAGGTGGTTGCATAGTTGTGTTTCTGTTGGGAAAATCAAGGCACAGGGGAGGCTAGTGTCATTAAGAAATATGGCTTATTGTACACATATTTACACCTGGAGTCTTCAATGGAAGGGGTGCAGAACATCATACCCCTCAACCATCCCAATTTGACACTTTTTGGGTGCCACACTCTTGGTTTGAGCCTGCCTGTGCATTGCCGCCGCCGCCTCCTCCTCCTCCTCTGTGTCACGTGCCAAACAATGCCGGCTTCTGGAACTTTGGCTTAAAACAAAACAAACTGAGGGCAAAGGAGTTGTTGTGGCCCTCATGTGCATGAGTGTGTGGGTGTGTTGTGGGTGGGGTGGGTGGAGGGGGCTGGCAAGAGACTGTTGGGGTGGAGAGGTGAAGTGGCGGCAGCAGTGCGCAAAGGCGGAGACCATCAGTGGGATGGGGGGGTGTAGTGAACTCTGAGAGAAGGAGGTGGCCTGGGTGAGAGGAGGCGGAGCCTCTGCCAAGGTGTCCGGTGCAAAGGAGGGGTCACTGAGGGGTGGGGAGCAGGGAGGCGTTGGCAGAGGGCATGATTTCAAGTGTGTTGAATTCAAGGTAAGGTCCCGAATTTCATCAGCAGGATGTTGGTGGGTATGGAACATTATACCCCAAAGTGTCTCTCATTAGAGACAAACAAGTCCACTTGAGGTGTGTGCGTGTGTGTTGGGCACCTTTTAAAGTTACCGGTAAATAAAGGAGACTTAAAAGGGATTTGCTTCCCTCCTTATGCTTTGTGGACAACAGTTTCCCTGTGAAAATAGAATGCACAGTGTGGGTGCCCCTAGGAAAGTAACCTATCCAATTTCAGAAGAACAGGGCAGGAGCTAGGGAGTTGTGGTGATCTTTTTTATTTAAAAAAAAACAGCTTCAGGCCACAAATGGCATCATAAAGTGAGTGCCAAGTTTATTTGACAAAAGTGGATGTGTGGTCATGTGACAAAAGCAGAAGGCTTTGAATGCCTAGCATTTTCCAAACAAGCACTGCTAACAGAACCAGGAAAGAGCACAGAACAAACAAGAACAAGAGGACATGAACTCAGCACCCCCTTTTTCCAAAGCACTGGTAAAATCATCTCCTTTGTTTAGAAGCTGGATCTGTCAGTCACAACACAGTTCTCCCTCCCTGGAATTTTTACTCGTATGTTGAGTTGTGGAGAAATGTCTTTCCTGCCTGCAAACAACAACTTCTGAAGCAGTTCAGAGGTCTCCACTTTGTTTCGGGGAGGTTCAGATAGATCTCACTTGGACAGCCTTGACTCTGTCAGAAGTGGCTCAGCTTTTATTCTTCATCCAGGATTCATCTGCATCTTATGCACGCCCCTAATAGTGAATGCATGTTGAGCTTTGAATGGCCACTTGGGTAATGGACCATAATGGATGTACACAGAGAAAAAGGGCAACACTTCCAAGGGCAGGGAAAGTAAATTTCAATTCTGATTGTAGCTTACATAAAGAGGAAGTGCAATGATTGCAGAGTGTTAGGAGTCACTCCTCTTGAAGCATCTCTTCTTTCTGTAACCAGTAAATTATGTGGCTGACTTTCATTGTCTGGCTTTGAACTGGGATGAAACCAATTTATTGTCTCAGTGTAGGTGTCACCTGGTTATCTCAGAGTGTTTTGCTGTTGTGTTCTCTCTCTCTCTCTCTCTCTCTCTCTCTCTCTCTCTCTCTCACTCTCTCTCTCTCTCTCTCTCTCACACACACACATCGTTCTTTCTCTCTGAATGTTCATTGTTCATTCTCTGTTCTTTACCACCTGCTTTCTCTCTGAGTGTGTGTTTCACAGTTGCACTCTCTCACATCTCATTGCTTGCTTGGTATATTCTAGAGTCTTCTCTTTCCTCACACTTCCATCCTTTTCCAGTACTACTCTGTATGGTATGGACTTTACCAGTCTTGGCAATTTTATATCTGCTTTATTGCAGTGGTCTGGAACCAAGCCCACAATATCTCCAAGGTATGCCTGTAGTATAAAGAAGGTTGGGGAAAAGTCTTCTCTCTATGAGTGAGGGAGAATTTGGGAAAGGGCAGGCGGGTGATTTGGGTAGACTGCTGAACTTACGCCAAGTGCTCGGTTTCTCTCTAAAAAAGGGTAGAATGACAAACCACCCACTCCTAAGCATTTTTGCTCTGCAGCGAGTCCATTGAGTCCAGCAGGGCTTACTCCCAACTAAGAATGCATAGCATTGCAGCAGTGAAGCTTGCAGAAGATGCAGTTTTACTCAGAAGTAGCCAGTAGGAAAAAATAGTGTTGAAAAGCTTATTAAAGATTTACATATTATTGCCCCTTCTCCTCTTCAGGGTTGCTCTTGACCCACAATAGAATATGACAGGGCTTGAAAAATGAATAGGGACTGAGTTGTAAGTGGCATGCACAATATATGACTGCATAATGTGTTACTGTTCTTTACACGGCAGGGGAGTTAATCTAAACAAATTCCCTGCTTTTTTTGGTGCGTGAGTGAACCTGTGCCTTAACTCTTCTCTTAAACTGATTCTTTTAAGTAAACAAACTTCAGAATTGCACTGGCATTTGAACAGCACAGCATTTTTCAGCAGTATCAAGCCAGAGGTTTATCTGTTCATGCGAGTAGGCTGGTTATATGGCTATTACAGAGCTGCTATGAGGCTTCTTTTATCTTTGTCAGTCTTTTGCTATGTATCTTGCATCCAAATTGTAAAAGAAATGAAATTAAATCCTCAGAGGGGTTCTGACGTACAACTAACGCCATGCAGAGAAGGCAAAAGGCAGCATTTCGATGGTTAAATATTCCATTGTCCTGTTTTATAGTTTAGCGAGTTGAAAAACCCAAATACAGTTCCTTATTGGTGTTTTTCCCCCTTGGACAAATACTCATTTGCTTTGTCTTTCCATCTGCTCACCTTATCATTGTATTTCACAGAATCCTGCTTATGGAGCTTGCAATCAGTGGTACTTTTTATATATTTCCCCAGAGTCTTCTGAGAATGGGCTACAAATTTGTTGTTTCAGCTGTAGTCATCAAATTTTATTTTCTAGATGAGAAATGTGGTCCTGTGGTCCTCTATGCTAAGTAGCTTTTAAGGATTTTTGACAAGCTCTGCAAGATAATATTAGTTCCCAGTTAAATTCTTCTTCAGCAACATCTGGGGGGTCAACTGTTCCCCACATCTGGCCTAGACCATCACCTAATGCAGTGTTTCCCAAACTTGGGTCTCCAGTTGTTTTTGGACTACAGCTCCCATCATCCTTAGCTAGTAGGACCAGTGGTCAGGGATGATGGGAATTGTAGTTCAAAAACAGCTGGAGACCCAAGTTTGGGAGACAGTGACCTAATGCCTGCTTCAGCAGTCGATGCAAGTTCTCAGAATGGTTGAGAAGCAACAACTACACTAGTGTTACAAAACAATGCCAATGCAGTTTTTTTAGTACTGGGACATAAGCTATAGGTTTTGTTTACTCTGATACTTATGCTAAGAATATAATAAAAGGCCCTAATATTTGATTATCATAAGCAACCCTACTCATACAGATTGCAAAGGGAAAGAAAACAACCGACTCTGGAGTCAATTTATTTTCCTTGAAGGCTGATTTGTTTACCTTAAACTTTCTTTAGTCACAAGCTAATTTTTGGCAGTTACATTTATGGTAGATATCCACCCAGATCCTGTTGTTAGGAATGCTTCTTTACACCCTAGCTGCTCTGCAAGCTTACATTTGTCAGACTCTGGCTTTGAGGTCATCCTGTGCTCATGTAGGAGTGCTCAAATTAGGTGTGGTGTGTGTTTTTAAAAATGGCTTGTTTCTTGAGCTAGGCTACAGAAAACCCACCCCAAAGTCTTTGGCAGTTAAGATGTATAGGAGCGCCTTGTTGCTTAGCCCAACTAATACACACTGATAGGTGAATTCATTCATACCTTAATACTTTTCCAAAGCTGATAAAAAAACATTTTAGTCACCAATGTGAAATCTCATGGCAATGAAGTTGATAAGTTGATAATTAAACACAGAAAGCTACTTGTTACTGAGATGATCTAGTATGCAGTTTGACAGTTTTAGATGATTTTCTGAAGTTCTGTTAGCACTGCACCCTTGGATCTACTGTGAGGAAGGGAGGGCTATAAATAAATAAGTTTATATAAAATAATAAATTTAATAAAATAATTTTATATTTGAAGACTCTGATCCTAAACACACCTACTATGGCGTAAGCCCCATTGAACAATGTGGGACTTACATTTGAGTGGAATGTGCTGCAGAAGAATGGATTTTCTGAATTTCCTAAATCAGAGGAATAAAGGTACCACAATACACATGAAAGTTGAAGGACTGACAGCAGCCAGTAAGACAGACACATTCCGAGCAGCTGCTGTCCACCATTTTGTTATTTTCCATGCCTGGTTTCTAAGCAACAGTCCCTATGCTCCCTCCACAAGGAAAACTAACAGAAGGGCCCATATGCTATTGTGGTTGTGATGTGAACAAACAACAGGCAAATTTGTGATAATGAAGCATGTTGTCAATTCTATCTGGCAAAGCCCGGATCAGAGACCGTAGCCAAACTAAAGAGAGAGAGAGAGAGAAGAATTTTCCAAATCCTACACTTGATGGCTGTCCTTGTAGAAGCTGTGGATCGCTATGATGACTCTCATTTTACATACCCATGAAAAAGAGGACATGTCCTGGAAAAGGAGGCAACTCTATAGATGCCAACCTAGCAGTTCAAACGCACGTCAAAGTGCAAGTAGATAAATAGGTACCACTCCAGTGGGAAGGTAAACGGCATTTCCGTGTGCTGTTCTGGTTTGCCAGAAGTGGCTTAGTCATGCTGGCCACATGACCCGGAAGCTGTACGCCAATAAAGTGAGATGAGCACTGCAACCCCAGAGTCATCCACGACTGGACCTAATGGTCAGGGGTCCCTTTACCTTTACCTATAGATGAGAACTGCCATTGAAATGTATTCACTTTTGTGGACCAAGTTATGTGGTGAAATGCCAAATGCAAGCTCATGACTTGCATTGTTCCTGCACTTTTCACTTCTATACATTAGCAAGTGAAACTCTTCATGGCATGGAAATAAGCACCTGCTAATTTGTGAAGCTCTAGCTGCTGCTTAAGGAGGAGAAGCTGCAGAATCCTCTAATGTGATATATAACAATGCTCTTCTCCTGTTTTTATAGGCTAAACTGAATTATAAATTATGCAGCTGATATGATATGGTTGCACTTTATCCAATGCACATGGGCCCAGATCATGCAGCTAATTTTCCTAGATAAAATCCAGCTGCATCATCTGGGCCTATATGCACTGGATTTCACATGCTTATGTTCCAGCATGAATGTATGTTTATAGCAGAGGTGGGCCAAAGGCATTGAGATAAAATATACACTCTGCTTCCCAGTCTTCACCATGTTTAGGGGAATGATCAGTTTGTCCAGTCCAGACTTTTGTGTTGGTAGAGCTAGCTTGTATACAGATGATGCTGAGATATTACTACTAGACCTTTAAATCTTTATTCCTGAAGTTCCTAGGAATATGGATTTACATGGGAACAGGTTTGACTATGAGCAGGGGCAGCCCATCTGAGGCAAAACAGAAAGGTGCTTCCCATACTTGAGTTGTGCGGCGCTGTGAAGCGGCAGTGGCAGGTTCCGGCAAGATCTCTTTGAGGATCACCAGAGCACCTTTCCAAAGGCGTGCTGGTGATTTCCTCCAGGGACACGCAGAGTGAGGCATCTTCGCCCTGCATGTCCCTTTCACAAGGTAAGGTGGCTGGTGGTGGGTGGGGGATGGACTGGGGCGTGTGTGGCCTGCCTGGACTGGGGGGGGGGCACTGTGCGTGTGATGTCATACATGTGCAATGCCCCCCCCCCAATGTTGGGCACAACTCGGCATGCCTGATGTCTGATGATTTCCTATCACTTTCGTTCTGAAGAACCTTACAAAAACTGCATTGCATGTGTAATGTGACTTTAAAATACAGTGGTACCTCTAGTTACGAACTTAATTCGTTCCAGAGGTCCGTTCTTAACCTGAAACTGTTCTTAACTAGACAAAAAAAAAGCTTAATGCTCTTTCCCACTCTAAATAAGTCAATGTAGTCTTTATTCCCTGAACTTTGCTAGATTTGAAATTAAGTCATTTTTTAAATGAAACGCTAAGAGTAATCACACACAATATGAAAATCAAGTCATAATTCAAGTTCATGATCGTTGCAACATCGAGCGGGAAAATATTGGAATACTGCCTATACAGGGTACCTCGAGTTACAAACGCCTCAGGTTACAAACTCCGCTAACCTGGAAGAGTTACCTTGAGTTGAGAACTTTGCCCCAGGATGAGAACGGAAATTGTGTGCCAGCAGCGCAGTGGCAGCAATAGGCCCCATTAGTGAAAGCACGCCTCTAGTTAAGAACAGTTTCAGGTTAAGAATGGACCTCTAGAATGAATTAAGTTCATAACTAGAGGTACCACTGTATTTTAAAGTCACATTACAAATCCAATGCAGTTTTTGTAAGGTTCTTCAGAACTTATGAATACATTATTTGGAATGTTCCATGGCTTTATCACATAAATGCTGACCTCTGGGTGTCATGTTAGGCAGTGTAATCCTCAAAGCGTTTGAGCTGGCAAAAATCCCACTGAAGTTCATGGGGACTTTTTTCAGTATGAGATGCTTTGAAGGTGACTCATTTCAGAGGGTTCCTAGGCACTCATCAGCTTTTGAAAGTCTGCCTGCTTAAGCCAATCTCCAAGTACATCAGAGGCTTACTTAGAAAAGTAATTCATCTCCATATTCAAAACCATATTGTGCATGGTTGGAAACAGCATTTTAGAAGGAATTCTCCAAAATTGTTTCAAGTGAAACTTCACAGGAGCTCATTTCACTTTGAGAAAAATGCATAGGGAACCAGCAAATCAAGCTTGCGTTGAACAGAATGTTTTAGAGAACCCCTTTTAAAATTGCCTGAATGTGGGAAAACGTGCCACAGGAATCAATCAATTTCTCTTCATCTGAATTATTTTCTGCAATTTTGAAGACCATAGATTAACAAAGACTTGAATGGTTTTTTTGTTTTGCTAGAAACCGAGAAAGGAAAGCAAGCAGGCATCTGGTTCATTGGGGGGAGGGGATGCATTTTATTGCAGTAATTTCCTGTGGTGATTTTCATATGAATTATTGAACCGTTACATCTGTGTGTCGTGAAAAACTATAATATGAGATTACAAAAAGATTTGGCACTGATTTTTCTAAATGCGGAGGAATTTTGCTTAAAACGTATTTAAGAATTTCAAGGATATTTGATGAAGCTGGCAAAGGTTCTTTGTTCCTTTGCTGCTGTTGTTTGTACATCTCTAGTTTTAACCAAAAAGTAATGGAAATATTGAGATTTAAGATGCCTTTTCTGTAACAACTGGTCTATTAGGCATTTTAGTATGCAGGCTGGCTCTCTGCTCATAGAGCAAGATTATTCCAAGTATACTCTCTTTCAAATGTGCCATCTCCCATTGACATGATTGAACATAATGACATCCCCTGTGATATAATCGGTAGACCAAGACTCCTTGATGCAACAATAAGGATGCTATTATGATTTAGCATTTCATTGACCCTCAGAATGAGGATTCCTCTAACATTTATGCCTATTATTGCCCATTGAATCAATGCTCTCCAGATGGGATGCAGAGAGACCCTGCCAGGCACTATTAACATTCCCTTTGAATTTATTTTTCTCATTCTTACTGATGCACACATTTCCTTTATGGAAAGTTGCTCGAACAACTGATGAGATGTGGATTTTGCAAGCGCATGTTAAAATGTGTTGACATCATTTTTAAATAATCTAATACTGGTGGCTTTTAAAAGGCCATTAAGGATGCTCACATTGTCTCTGAATTATCCTTAAGGACTGGGCCAATAAAACAACACACTGTGTCCTAGCTAACCTATACCTTTAATATCCTTAATACAAATAATTATAATAACAATAATTGTATAATACATGTATTATAGATTTTTCAATAATGTCCGCATACTTTTTTTTTTTTTTTTGGCAGAGTGACCTGCAACCAAACATACTGATGAGGCCCTACCCTTCCACTTGGTTTCTGGAATGAAATGTGCCCTTTCATTTATAATATCCTACAGATATAACTAGGAAGGACAAAATGGACCATGGCTGATCTAATGATGCACTAGACAGTGGATTTGAAACTGTGCATCCAGCATACATCTATCCACTGAAGTCTGCATGTAACAGAGACTCCTTCCCCCTAATCCCTGCCTGTCTCTACTCTTCCTTAGTGCTGGTGATAGGTGTTCTGGCACCTATCCAGCCCATAAAGACAGTGGCTCTGACATGAGAGTAAGGAAGAAATCTTTATTGTGGCAGAGAAGAGATATAGGCTCAGCAATAAGTAATGAGTCACAGAAACTGCTAGGGTCAAGCTAGATGACACGGAAGACAAGGCTAGCCACGCTAGTAGTAGTAGAAGAGTTTGGATTTGATATCCCGCTTTATCACTACCCGAAGGAGTCTCAAAGCGGCTAACATTCTCCTTTCCCTTCCTCCCCCACTACAAACACTCTGTGAGGTGAGTGAGGCTGAGAGACTTCAGAGAAGTGTCACTAGCCCAAGGTCACCCAGCAGCTGCATGTGGAGGAGTGGAGACACGAACCTGGTTCCCCAGATTACAAGTCTACTGCTCTCAACCACTACACCACACTGGCCCAAGATCAAGGCAAGGAGGTCAGACCTGCATGGAAGTAAAGTAGCATCCCCTCCCGCCATGTTTTTAAACGAGTGCAGGGAGCACTCACTCGTAAGACTCTTGTGTCTTGCGAGGACATTCACTGCATTGGAGAGGATGCATCTGTTTAGAATGGTAAGAGTGCCACAGGCTATTGGACCACCAGTATCTGAATCCTCCTTCTTCCCATGGTGGACTGATCCCCATACCAGCATTCTGTTGGTATGCTCCTGTCCCTGGGCAGGAAGAAGGGAGATGAGAGCCCTGCTTCCCTGGCCAGGGCAGCCTGATTCAAGAAGGGTGAAGCACCTGCTTGCTCCAGTCTCTGTTCCCCAGTATCACCCCACCCCACAATCCTCCTGCTCCTCTCCTTGTCAGTCTCAGCCTGCCTGCCACTCATCTCCTTAATCCAGCAGTACCTCAGAACTCAGGACAGCAGCAAGCACAGAACAAGTATCAGTCATGTAATTCACATACATAGGAATCATGGTATGTCAGTACACACATTTTTGGGTGGCTGGTTGCCCATGCTTCCAGTTTATGGTGCATCTACAATGAGTTGAGAGTTTGTGAAGCTGCCATTCTTATCTGCTTCTAGGCTGAATAAGAGGAGAATGATCTCGCTGAAATGATAAACCTGTGTCTGGGGTATAGACGGTCTATAATTAGGCTACATGAGACAGCTGCCTCGGGGAGCATATGCTGGGAGACCAGGAGTGGGCTGAGCTGTGTGTGCCACAAGGCCTGCCCTGCATCCACTAAGCTAGCCTGCTGCATTCAGTTGCAGATGATGACAATGGTCCGTCACCAGTGCTGAGCTGCTGGTCAGACTGTTTGGTGGCCAGTGGCAATCTGTCAAACTCTGCATATTTATGTGCAGAGGACGGTCCTTACAAGGCCTCATAGAATATCTATCTATCATCTATCTATCTATCGATCATCTATCTATCTATCGATCATCTATCTATCTATCTCTATCTATCTATCATCTATCTAGGGATGTGGGTGGTCTAAACTGTGGTCTAGGGATGTGGGTGGTCTAAACCACTGAGCCTAGGGCTTGCTGATTGGAAGGTCGGCGGTTCAAATCCCTGTGACGGAGTGAGCTCCTGTTGCTCGGTCTCTGCTCCTGCCAACCTAGCAGTTCAAAAGCACGTCAAAGTGCAAGTAGATAAATAGGTACCGCTGCGGTGGGAAGGTAAACAGCGTTTCCATGTGCTGCTCTGGTTTCACCAGAAGCGGCTTAGTCATGCTGGCCACATGACCCGGAAAAACTGTCTGCAGACAAACGTTGGCTCCCTCAGCCAGTAAAGCGAGATGAGCGCCGCAACCCCAGAGTTGTTCGCAACTGGACTTAACTGTCAGGGGTCCTTTACCCTTTTATCATCTGTCTGTCTGTCTGTCATCTGCCTGCCTGCCTGCCTGCCTGCCTGCCTGCCTCTCTCTCTCTCTGTGTGTGTGTGTGTGTGTGTGACAGAAAGATCTGAGAAATAAGTTGTAAGACTTCAGCCTGTAAAAATTCCTTCTCTAGCAGCAGACTCATTAGTTGAATTCTGCCCTGTATCTTCAGTTCACACAAAGGATCTCAGGATAACCAGTGATGTGAAAGACCTTTGCCTGGAGAGCAACTGCCAGTCACAGCAGACAGTACTGAGTTGGATGGACAAAGAGTCTGACCTGGTACAAAGCAGCTTCTTATTTCATACATTCATTTATGACATTTATACCCCGCTGTTCTGCCACGAGCAGCATCCATGCTGTGTCCCTCCCCATTTCATCCTTGAAATGACTCTGTGAGGTAGGCTGAGACCCAAGGTCCTCCAGTAAGTTGCATGGCTGAATGGGAATTTGAATTTGGCTCCCTGGAGACCTAGTTCAGCACTCTAACCACCAGTCCTCAAATTCTTAATGCCATAATAAGTCTGTTACTTACTGTGCAATCCTATGCGTGTTTATTTGGGTGCAAGTGGTTGGCCCAAGGCTTCATAGCTTGGTGGGAATTTGAACATGGACTTCTCTTGTCTTTGCCGCACATGCTAACCACTACACCCCCTTGTGTTTCAATAGAAAGAGAGTTGTGCTGTTTTGCGCATGATCTCCTGAAGCTTGAGTTACTACATGTGGAAAATCCTCCTGAAATATGCGCGTGCATGGAAGAACATCTTCTGCTGATAATGCTTTGCAGCATACATTTTAGTTCCTGGAGAGCTGAAATAGCCAGCAGCTCAGCATGACAGCTTTAAGTTCTGCTGCATAGCAAGGGGGTGAAGAGAATTGTGCTAAGCTAGCACTGTTCTCTCCCTGCTTCTCTGTGACAGCCGACAGCTGCTCGTGCCTCTGCGAATTTGCACACCACCGTCTTGAGTGCTTTCCTGCGCACCGATGCTTGTGGAAGAAGGTGACAGAAGAACGAAGTGACAGATGTTATTAAAAGCAGTGACAGAGCATAACTGTGAGAGGACAGTGAAAACCCACACTGACACTAGCACTGAATGACGAGATTACACAGAAGAGAAAGGGATATGCTCTGTACCTGCGAAAAGAGATTTCATAGCTCAAAAGGGATATACTTTTGCCCAGAGAGTCACTGGAAGGGAAACTCTTCCATTGCTTGCCACACAGAGCATCTCCTGTGCTGCAAATCTGAAGGTAGTTTGTGTTCTGGATGATAACATCACCCAAGCCTGATAAGGGGGAAATAGGAAGAATGCAGAAGAATTTGGCAACCTGAAGAAATCTCAAGGAGCACAATCTGTTGTGTTTTCCCTTGGAGAGGCTGTGCATTTTTAATGGGCAAAAGGAATTATTTTCTTTTCCTAAACACACCACAACCACCCTTCTGATCTTTTATTGGGTACAACTGCACAAGGATTTGGGAGGATAATGCATTAACCATAGGTATTTTAGAGCACATCCAGACTCTCTCTCTCTCTCTCTCTCTCTCTCTCTCTCTCTCTCTCTGCATGTTCATGTGTGCGCTCACTGAATCTTGGAAACATTTCAGTTCTTTAGACTTAGCATGCTGTCAATACATATTCTGTCCTCTATCTCCAGTTACTAAGCTGTGACTGCTATTGTTAATATAGCCAATAGGTCATTGCAAACACATGAGAGGGGAGGTATCAACAGACCAGAGAAACTTAAGAGAAGGGGAGAAGATGCCAAGAACATTTCAGTAAGGACTGAGTGAACTCAATGGCCATGGAATATTGGCTGACTGGGAGGAAGAAAGTGGGAGGGGAGGGGAGCATCCTAAACAGTAGCTTTCCACACTGCAACATTTTCTGGTAGCTCTATAGTGCTCCTGTGAAGCAATGGTTCTCAAACGTTTTTCTCTGGGCCACACTTACAGAATAAATATTTGCTTGTGCCACATTGAATTTTTTATTGATAAGAAATACATTGGAAAACAGAAAGAAACGACTCCTAGCAGTGTTTGATTTATAACATAGAACATTATAATATGATAATGGGACACCCAGAAAGCACAAAACAACGCAGCTACCAGAATCATTCTCCCCACACTTGATGCTCTTGCTCTCATTCTGTCCACCCAAAAATAAAAAATGAAGCCATATTATACTATAACATACAACACTGAAATGTTTAAATGCTTCTTTGATTGTCCTCAAATCTTCCTGCCACGCTTGCCATATCCTTTACTGCCACTCCCTTTGTGAACCACTGCTTTCAAAGTCATATTGGTTTTTTTTTATTGGCACAGAGTGCTTTGCTTTAGGAAAGTCAAAGGAGGCATAGTTATAAGTCCCCATTTCTCTCTTCACGTTACTCTTCTCCCCTTACTCGTCAACCTCACTTTAACACCAATCACTGCCACTTAAAAAGATGACTTTTAAAACATTGGTGTTCAAAGGTTGTCCATATTTAACCACTGCCTCCCCCCCCCCCCCATGCTGGGACAAGTACGGATGAAAGGTAAAGTAGTTTTAGAGGCAAAAGTTTTATGGATGATCCATGTGCATATTTATTTAACAAACAGTTACAGGAGCACTTTGGTGTGCACTCCACACATTCAGAAGCAAGCAGCAGGACAGAACACAGCTTGACTTGCAATGCTAACATCTTGTTGCCTGATTTAGTCCTCTTGGTGTTCATACAGATGATATGGACATCTTTGCTGGTCATCATTGAGAAGGATTGCTGAAATACTGTATAGTCCACACATGTCTTTGGGCCCAACAGCACAAGAAAGCAATGGAAAACATATACATAGGCAATTAACCCTTCAGCAATTAAGGACATATTTGACTGTTCCCTGGTTTGCACGCAATGCTAAACCAAATCTTGATTTGGCATGAATGAGGGAACACGCAGGTTCCTGGAGCAAAGATTGCAGTGGTGGCACTCCTTCAGTCCTGCTGCCTCTGCGCTACCCAAGGCTAAACCATGCTTTGACTTCGCATTACATACAAACTGTGGCCTGCATATGCCAACTCAGAGGCAAAAATATTGTCATCTCCGAACTGCCCCCCCCCCCGCTAGCTTTATCTGAACTGAGCCAAGCTGTTCAATGTGTACAATAATTGTCCCACAGGAAAATCATTTGGTCTGCAACATCACCACCAGTGCTTGCTCAGTCTAGAGCAGTGTTTTTCAACCTTTTTTGGGCAAAGGCACACTTGTTTCATGAAAAAAATCACGAGGCACACCACCATTAGAAAATGTTAAAAAAATTAACTCTGTGCCTATATTGACTATATATAAAGTAATTCTCTTGAATTTTTCG
This sequence comes from Lacerta agilis, assembly GCF_009819535.1. NCBI lineage: Eukaryota > Metazoa > Chordata > Lepidosauria > Squamata > Lacertidae > Lacerta > Lacerta agilis. Next base: position 88,352,383 of record NC_046313.1, read on the forward strand.
ATTTTTCCCACGGCACACCAGGCAACATCTCGCGGCACACTAGTGTGCCGCGGAACAGTGGTTGAAAAACACTGGTCTAGAGACTTGTCTATACTGGTGGCTCTTGAAGGGATCAAAATTGATGTGTCCCATCTATCAGAAGAATGGAACAGGGAATCTGAATGTCCCACATGACACAGGAGGTGGTCCTTGATACTTCCAGCCATTAAGCTGTTTATGTAAAGATGCATCTATCCAGCAAAAAGTAACATGTCAAACCTATTGGATATGGAGAAGGCTGCACAACAAATTATTACCATTCTCCCTGAAGCACTGGCAATGTGGAGTAGAGCTGGGAATTTCTCTTCTACATGATGTGGTGCTGCCCAGTAATAAGACCTTTCTGGAATGAGAGGTCAGCAAAGATTCTGTCCTCAAGTAATAATAAGGCTGGATTTAAGTTATGATCAGCCCTCTCTGCAGAACTTTTCAGAATGCTGAAAATGAGAAGAGAACAGCTGGAAAATATGGCAAGGGGCATTTGGAAGCAGATTTCCGAAAGATTGTAACCCCTTTAACTCCAACAGCTGATCACACAAGATGAACAGCATAGCCAGGAGGGAGGTATATATATGTAAATGTATTTGTAAAACTGGCCTTTTGTTAGCCGGCTGTCAGCATCCTAGCTATTAGTACAGCAAGTGCAGTGGAACTGCCCCTTCTTCAATTTCATTTAAGACAGCCATATAGTTAACAGAATTTAATAACAGTAATACTAGCAATAGCAATTTAATAATAATCGTGCTTAGTAATAGCTTTTCAGAGCTGAGAGCTCATTCTGTAGAATTATGGTTTACGGTCTGCTTAAACCACCATGAGAAAAGGGAGTTAAAAATGAATGAAAAAGAATGGGCTTGGGAAATGAACTGGGCTAATGGGGCAGGTGGTGTCTTGAGAGCCAGTGTGGACTTGGTCTTAAGCCAGGTGGACAAGCTGAAGCCCAGAAGACAAATGTGGCCTGCAACTTCATTTCATGCACTTCAGACTACTCCATTCTTCCATCCCATCAGAGTTCTTTCTTTCCTGATTCTGCCTTATCTTTCCCTGCTTTTTAAAAAATGTTCTCCTTCTGTGTAGTTTCAGAACAATTGGAAGGAATACCTAACCCCCTCCCCCCACAAACCCTGGTTGTAATGTTTTGGGAATAGAAAGGAAGGGACTGCTTTCCAAAATAGTCACTGTACACCAATACAGTCTAGTATATATCTGTTATACTAGACAAATATAGGACTGGGAATTCTAATGGGAGGTGGCCATCATGAAAACCGAAACAGAGCAGTTTATACTCCAGAGCAGTTAAACCAGAGATCTTTGTTCTTTGGTTCCATGCAACAGATGATATCCCCTGCCCCCCCAAGAGGCATCTAACCTTTGATAGAAAAAGTTGTCTTCATCTAGATCCTTGCTCAGCTGTGAAAAGCTCTGTATATGCTTCCAGGTAACCTATTTAGTGTGGGATAATCAGCCTCATATAACCAACATGTTTAAGTCTAATTAATGCACGAAGGGGTTAACACCATAGAGTAAGCTGTGGTAATCAAGCCTATTGCTCTCCCCTCATAGAAGTTCAGCATGTGAGGAGGTCTGAGCTGGTAGCTGCCACTCAAGCCACTCTTGAGTTTCTATGCCAATAATTTAGGAACTTTCATCACTGTGACTAAGCCAAGTTTTACTGTTTGTGCAACTTTTCTGACTGATGTATGGCAACCCACATGAAGAGTTTGTAAGTAAACCATGTTTAACTTACCAAACGTGTGGTCATTTTCTATGTTGGGGGAAGAGGGAGGGGTGGTGTTTTTTTTTGTTTTGTTTTTTGAAAAGGCACTAACAGCCTATATTTACAAGCTTTACTTTTCTGCATATTTTGCGATTTAAAAGCTCTGCTGGGCTTCTCTCACCAAAGAGTACTTGGCCCAAACTTGGATCTTGGTATCCAGGAATTCTCCATTTATAGACCTTTATTTTTCCTTGAAGCCAACATTTAGTCAATGAAGGGGGCGGGGGGGGGGGAATGAAGCAGTGATGTTCAAGGGGTGTTTATGTATGCCAGAATGTCTCTGATTGGGTTAAAATATATGCAATGCCCCCCAAACTAATTCAGGTTTGGTGAAACAATTAAGTATGAATTCACCACTCAATATCTTCTTAATTCATATCTTGAATTAAGGTTTGCCCCCATTTGATACTATTTGCATTTTTAAAAATCTTGTGTGCTATAGTATGGTTTAGCCCCTGGATAGGTCCCTAGTGATGGATTTGTTAACATGACATACCTTTCAATGGGCTTTGTGCTTAGTTGCAACACTTCCCATTCTACAAGGGGGCATCTCACCTGTCAGCCACATATAATTGTTTCTTGGTAACATCAGCTGGAAGTGCTCTGGTATGTCTTCTGGCTAAGCTTTAGACTGGCTTTGGGAATGAGAATTTTAGTATGGCTAAGCCCTTCTGTGATACAGTGACCCCAAGAAGTTAAGAGTTCTTAGAAGCTCTGTTATCTCTCTTTCTCAATGTTGTTGCGCTAAGCTGGATATGATTAGTTTTCAGAGACTCAGGATTTCTCAGGTGGCAGATATTCCAGCCTTCTTAAAGACGATGTAAAGTGATTCTCTTTTTCGTCTACGCCAGCCTATTGAAAGTGATGGGATACCCAAAGATAGAGTGCCATTGGCAATGCATCATTCTTGTTCCCCCTGTGCTTTCCTACTGTTTTCATCAGCTGTGCAATGTAGTTTTCTTCCTCTGAATGATTAGTATCCCACTGTTTCTTCTGTTAATTGTTGAGTTCAGTTAAGACTTTAAAAAATAATAATCCTGATGAGGATTCATATTTCATTTTCTGAAACTATTGAGGTCCTTAAAGAGCCATTCTGCTAATGACAGACTAAATAACTCTGCCTACTCATAGGAAATGTTGGAAATACTGTAATATTACAAAATACTTGTCTGTTACACTGTAATGTGCAAGCTAAAAGGTAACCTCCCCAATACACAGGGGAGAAAAGCTGTCCTAATTCCAAACCTGTTTGTAACGAGAATAGCAGCTGCAGAGGAGTCTTAGCTGCTTCAGAATGTTTCTGTTGATGTGGAGAGTTTAACTCTTTCTCTCTCTGTCATGTTCTGGTCCCAATGAAAAATGGCCTCTCCAAAGTTAATGACATCAATGGAGGCTTTCCTTGAAATCCAAATAGCAGCTTCAGAGGGGTGATTTTTGTCAGGACAGTGGCAGACATAGAAAGAGTTAATCTGTCCCGCAAGAGCATGGCAGCCATTTTGGGCCCTGTGATCTCACCCAAAAAAGCATAACTTGCAGGGAGTGCAGCCCCAGAAAATGGCACCCCAGTTATTCATTGTGACTTGTTGGAAGGTATGCTATTTGGGTGCCCAGGATGACCAGCTTCTGTTTTCTCAATTCTTGACATGTCAGATTGTGCGCTTCCTATCACATGTAGAGTTCCTTCATCCAGGTAGACTAAAGGGGTTCCTCAACAATGATCCTGAGCGTTTGCAGAGTGATTTTCTTTTGCAAAGGGGAAAAATGCATATCTGCCTAGATATGCCCTGGAACCCAGGATCATGTGTATCAATAGGCTGAGCTCAATTTGGGGGGCAAATATTTCTGCATGGAAGAGAACTTTGGCCAAGAGACTCTTGTGCATGACGTAAATAGCCCAGAATGTCTGTCCTGAGGGCAGAAATGTTTATCCGTCTGGGGTGTGTGAGAAGCAGAAATGCTGACAAGGCCTTAATCGAGCTAAGACAATGCACCAGTGTGAAAAAGATAGATTTGTTGCTCTATATGGCTAACACTACTGGCACCTTCATTAGACTCCCTATATCCCAATAAGGCTTGAGATCACATTAACCCCCCAAATCACTGGAAACTTTTTTTTGCAGGTGTTGCATTTGTGGCCTGTCATTTATCCATACAGAACCAATATTAGTAGTGTATACACGTGTGTGTGTGTGTGTGTGTGTGTGTGTGTGTGTGTTAGGAAAGGAGCCAATCAGTGAACAGGAAATGTTGTTGGAGAAGAGAGAGAAGTGGTTCCGTTTTTTTCTATACAAGCAGCTTTAGCTATTGTTGTTGTTCTAATGTTTCTTCTCTGGAATACCCACACAGAGTAAACTTTGCTTTTAGATTGCATTCTTGCTGTTTGGAATAATTTTACGCTTGGCTACGTTTGTTTTTCTGTGCTGAGTTTTCAACATTCTTTTTGTACAGCTCTTGAGTTTTCTATTTTTAAACATTTGATTTTAGTTTCTTTTCCTGGATTAATCATCTGCCTGTATTTCCTGCAACCCATATCCTGAACACCAGACTGATCATTTGCAGCTTTTCTCTTGCTGATGCTTCAGATTTGGAAGAATTCGTATGAATGCACAAAGCTTCTTTATGCTGAGTCTACCTAGCCCAGCATTGTCAGTGCTGAATGGCGCTTGCATCTCCAAGGTCTCATCCCGCCCCCAGGCTGGCTACATATGATTCTTACCTGACCTCCTGCCACCTCTCCAGTGTTGTGGCATACCGGGAGTGTGAGTTGGTAGTGAAGTCGGTGCAGTTCAAATGCACCAATGGAGCTAATCTGGCATTCCAGTCTCACTCCTCCTCCTGCCGGTACACCATAGTGATGGTGGTAACAGGAGGTCAGGTAAGCAGTGTCACCTCTCCTATCAAAACTGTAAGCTAGAGGTGCCAGATGTGGGTGTTCTGCTAAACGTTCAACATACAGATGTTGTTAATAATCATCACAAGAGAAGCTTGTATACACCTGATGAATTTCTTATATGTTCAGATCAGTGGGACCTGCCATAAAATGTTGAAGTGGAGTAATATCCTCTTCAGGATTTCAGCCAAATCCCCACCCACAATCAATTTTCTGCTCCCCAATTGTCAACATCCTCAGTTTTCACTTGGTTGTTTTGCATCTCATATTGCAAGTCTGAACATCAGAAACAGAGGGAATATGACATCACAATTTCCCCTGAATCCATCTTTAATATTGACTTTTAGAGGTACAAGATTCCATGTTCCTGGAATTACTTTGCCTCATGAGAAATTTTTAAGTTTGGGACTTTTGCCCTGGTTGCACCTTTGGTCCAAATGAGATGGAAGTGTTGCCCTGAGTTTTCGGAGAAAGTATTCTGAATTTCCTTTGCAGTTTCCCCTTTCTTTCTGTCAGCAATCACTTGACCTCTTATTGTGCTACCACAGGTAGGACTTGTCTTTGCTGTATATGATACCCACTTTATTAGTGGATTCTTTTGCCGGCAAAAGACTTGAATCTGGACATCTAAGCCAAATAACCTCATTCCATTCTTACAGGAACCCTCAAAACAACTTGTTTCACTACAGCACATTTCTTGCAAGCTTTATATTTGAATTTACTGGTTCTCGCAGTTCATTATGGCTTCCCTCCTTCACCTTGACATGATGCATGATAGCCTTTGTGTAAGGGGCTCAATGCCCAACTCAATGCTGAACGTCAAACAATCAATCAATCAAGTAGCTTGTGAGTCTGGTGGTGTTTAATGGCTTCTTTCAGACCGGATGCCTGAAAAAAAGACAGAGCACCACATCAATGAATAATACCCAACATTGATCTTTTTTTAAATGACAAACTATATATTTGGTGTCATCAACAATCTGTATAGAAGCGATCCAACTTGATTAAACTTGAGAAAGACCTGACCAGCAAATGTCTTTTCTTCTTCTTCTTAAAAGAAGGATTAGGAAGATACTCAATTCCAAACACTACACTGAAAATACACAAAGAGCCAGACATTCACACCTAATATGCCCCTCTAGGTTGCTCGCTAACATAATTTTTTATTTTTTATTAATATGTACAATTGATAGATGTGTAGTACTGAGTCTGCAAAATTCTGATTCAGAAATCACATATATGCTGGAAAACAAAAGCAACTGGAACTTTCTTTTTAGCTGCTCCCCTGTTTTCGTATTAATTTGTGTTTCAGTCAGTCATTTATGAAGCCATGGAAGCTGGATAAGTAGCTTAAAAAAATCATAATTTACAATATTCCAGTAACAACCACCCAGTGGTCTGTATATCTGGCAGTGCAAGGTGAAAAACAGCATGAAGGAATCTGTGATGTGTTCCTTCCATTTTCTGCACTCCATTAGACTGTTAGTGCGGAGATTCCTCTTAATGATTAAGTCACTAACCTCTAGAAAATCAATGCTACCTTACAATCTGCTCTCTAACCTCTTGGTACCAAGGACTGGAGTAGCTTGGTTGCCCAGTGTGCTAATGCATTATTTATAGGTCATTTCCTAGCAGAGAAGAAGGGGTGGGGGAGGTGGGAAGAGTCCTGCCAGTGCAAAAGGGGTTAAACATTTTCTTGCCCAGATGAATACAGTAGTCGTTAATTGCACAGAAGTCACCAAGGTCACACTTCTCCTTGCATGTCAATGCTAATTTCCAATAGACTCAGCCAGCCTTGTCTTGGACTGTGGGGAATTTAAGAGAGAGGCAGATACATGCTGGTAATAGAACAAAGGCACCTATATACAGACGCTGCTGTGTGTGTGTGTGTGTGTGTGTGTGTGTGTGTGTGTGTGTGATGTTGTGAGGAGGAACTTAAGGAACCAAAAAGCACTGGCTTCAAATGCTGAAAGACACAATGCAGTCAAAAGAAGGGTGTTGCAGCTCAGATCAAATCAGAATTGCCAAGCACTCAGAGTTACCTTTTCCCTCCCAGTATGGCTGTCAAACAAGGCTAAATTAAAGTTGATAGGGGCACCGAGGCAGCAATAATTCTGATGGTCCCCTGGAGTACAGAGATACACAGAGGAATGCTCACTCCAGTTAAGGGAACCTTATTTTGCCTCCTTTCACTTCCTCTCTGCTGTCAACAGAATGAGCACAGGTGTACTTAACTCTGCTGTGAAGAACACTCTCTTTAAAGAAAGAGAGCAACTCGGATGCTCCAGGAATAGCACAGAAAATTGGAGAGGGGGGCAAGGCAGAGCGTTCCACTTGGACTGAGGCGAACTGCGTTCAAACCGCAGCTTGACCATGGCTCTGTTGTGGTGACCTCTCCAACTGCAGTTCCCTGCCTGAAAAGTGGACGCCCTCACCATCATAGTTGAAAACAGACCCTCCAGGATGTTGCTACTATTACTATCAGATTGTTACTTTTAATGTTTTATTATGTTTTCATATGCGTTGGAAGCCACCCAGAGTGACTGGGGCAACCTAGCCAGATGGGTGGGGTATAAATAAAAAAAATATTGTTGTTGTTAGCCTCAGCAATCAGTGGTCAGGAATGGGAGAACTTGTATACCAGCAATATCGGAAAGCACACAGGGTTCCTCTTCCCAAAGTAAAACTTAGTTAAAACTATGGATTTGGCTCACACTGAATATGGTGATGGCCACCAACTTAGATAGCTTTAAGGGGGGTGGTACAAATTCTTGGAGGTTAAAGCTATCCATGGCTAGTTGTTATGAGTTCCTCTGAATAACATGTTGCATAGGATAGTTAGGAAAAGGCTATCTGTATCCTACTTGTGTAGGCATTCGGTTGGATGCCCATACCCTCCAGCATTTCACCGATGAAAATAGGGACACCCCATTTTACTATTTATATTCCACACATCTTACTGGGTTGCCCCAGCCACTACCCAACATATATAAAAACATAATAAAACATCAAACATTAAAAAAAACTCCCTATACTAGATTGCCTTCAGATGGCTCAGGGATTGGATAACTCCATACCATCCAACATTTTCCCAATGAAAATAGGGACATCCTAAGGAAAAGTAGGACATTCCGGGATCAAATCAGAAACTGGAATGGCTTCTCTAAATCAGGGACGCCCCCGGAAAATGGGGACACTTGGAGGGTCTGGGATGCTTGGCTAGAGAGGCATTTGGTCTGCTTAAGACTTATTATTTGGTCTTATTATGTTACAGTATTAAGAAAAACCCCTCAGTCTAGAGGTCATCATTTATGCTTGCAGGCACCCCCCAAATTTCAGATACAGAGCAAAGCTTTTGATTTCCCCCACTACTTTTGAATATCAGTCCCCTGTGTTGCACTGCAAGCGACTTCCTCAATTCCATTGGGTTTTAAAAGCAGTGATTGTTTGTTTTTGCTGATAGTGGCATCAATTAGGGAAGAGAGTCAAGGACCTCATGAGGTATACAGAATGAAGTTCACAGCATTCTAAGTAACAGCAAAATGCAATGAATTATGGATGTTCTTCTGTATGGTTAATTTGCCCCTGATTAGGGAGAGGTTTTGATTTGTCTAAGCTATAAACAAACTATAACATTTGGTTGGATGCCTTTTAAATGATTATTTGATTTATCCAACTAAAGATCCAAACTCCACAACCCAGGAGAGAATTTCAACTTTCTATAGATATTTTAAAACAAGGCTTTATGGGGTGAAATCCTGATGGATTTTCTTTTAGGGTTTGTGCCATCCCCTGTTACCACAGAAGAAGGCAATCTTTGCTGCCACTATGGTAGATATGAGGGTGAAAGAGGGTGAAAGAGGAGAGCGCAAAATATGGTCTGAAGCTCAACATCAAAAAAACTAAGATCATGGCCACTGGTCCCATCACCTCCTGGCAAATAGAAGGGGAAGAAATGGAGGCAGTGAGAGATTTCACTTTCTTGGGCTCCATGATCACTGCAGATGGTGACAGCAGTCACGAAATTAAAAGACGCCTGCTTCTTGGGAGGAAAGCAATGACAAACCTAGACAGCATCTTAAAAAGCAGAGACATCACCTTGCTGACAAAGGTCCGTATAGTTAAAGCTATGGTTTTCCCAGTAGTAATGTATGGAAGTGAGAGCTGGACCATCAAGAAGGCTGATCGCCGAAGAATTGATGCTTTTGAATTATGGTGCTGGAGGAGACTCTTGAGAGTCCCATGGACTGCAAGAAGATCAAACCTATCCATTCTTAAAGAAATAAGCCCTGAGTGCTCACTAGAAGGACAGGTCCTGAAGTTGAGGCTGCAGTACTTTGGCCACCTCATGAGAAGAGAAGACTCCCTAGAAAAGACCCTGATGTTGGGAAAGATGGAGGGCACAAGGAGAAGGGGACGACAGAGGATGAGATGGTTGGACAGTGTTCTTGAAGCTACTAACATGAATTTGGCCACACTGCGGGAGGCAGTGGAGGATAGGGGTGCCTGGCGTGCTCTGGTCCATGGGGTCACGAAGAGTCGGACACGACTGAACGACTGAACAACAACAATGGTAGATATACCAGCAGAGCACTGCATGTGGTTTTCCTTGTACATTTACCAGGACTGTGCACAGCTCCCAAGCTTTGCCTTGTATCTCTCTCTCTCTGTTTCCGTGTGTGTGTGTGTGTGTGTGTGTGTGTGCATGCACACACACACATTTTGAAATCCAGTCACTATGTGATTTCTCTGCTTCAGTCTGTGTTTCAGGTTCTGAGCTGCTCTGTGTAAAATGAAGCTCTGTGATCTCCAATCACTACAACATGGAACCTAAAAACGACTTCCCTCCTTTTTGGCCAAAATAGATGAACTTTACAGGAAGAGGAGCCCTCCCAGAATAGATTAAGCTTGCCAAATTGCAGACAAATAGGTCTAGTGGCTTTTTTGTGTGAGAGTGATTTCTCCATACTCCCTTATAAGCAGAGTGGATGCGAGGATTTGTTTCTTTCTTACCTTAAAATAATTAAGAGTTGACTGAGTGGTGTGCATTCTTGCCTTGTGCATTTTATTTTTTTTAAAAAAACGGTGGCTTCACACTCTCTTTCTTATGGTTGCTTGTGCCCTCTGACAGGCTTTACAGACCTCTTAATATGCCTTTACATGTCTCCTAATCAAGGCTTTTTTCACTTCTCAGGTGGGTGCCATTGCCATTATATGAGAACAAAGGAGGTGTTTATGGTGAGTTCCAGAACCACTTTTTCTTGAAAAATAGCACTGCTCCTAATACATGTATACATGTCTATAATAGACTTAACAATGTGAGGATGTGTAAAATGCTGCCTGCAGAGTTCTGAAGAGCCCATACGATTAAAAAAGGAACTTAAGTGAACAAATAAACAAATAGCAGTTCGTATTTCAGTGATGGATATCGATCTCATCCACTATCGGAAAAGCTCTCTAAAATGATATATATTCTTGGCCTGGTTTGGACATACGCATCTCAGCTAAATAAGCAAAGATATGAACTAGCCTTTTGGCACCATGTACTGCCCTTTCCATTCTCCCTTCTTGGCTCAGCATAATCAACAAATGGAAAGATCTAGAAAGCCACTGTAATTTGTACAAACATGTATACCCACAATTAAGCAGATAATTTGCCAAGCAAAACTACAAATTTAAGCACTAGAAGCCTTTAATTCACCATAGTTTCTTTTTCCCCCAGAGAATACTTATAATTTGAATAAAATTATATACAAACTTATGGCATAAACAAGTAAGAAAACTTACAAAATTAGAGATAGTCAAACAAATCTTAGCATTGTCAGAATCGAGTGATATCCTGAATTTACATACATATATACAAGTGCTTATAAAATCCAAAAACCTCTTGACTAGAGACATAGTTTCATTTGAACCAAGAAACCATAGCTTCCCACTATGTTTCAACCAGGAAACTATGGTTACTAGGTTTAGAGCAAAATGAAGCTTATTCTGCACCTGGTAACCACAGTTTTCCAAACTGTGTATATAGAAAAAGTATAGCTAATGGAAGACTTCCAGGCTCATTGTAGAATGGTGTCTCACTTCATATCTCAGCTTCTTTATGGCTCCCCAACCCTGCCCACATCAATAGTTCTATACATAATGCCTGCTGGAATTATGGCTTTCTAGAGTGGCGTTCACAAAAATCCCCTCACATGTTGAAAACTTATATGAGGGGCTTGTAGATGATTCTAGCTATACCCTGGAACAATCAGTGGTAGGGAGAAGCCTTCTTGGTCCAATATTTTCCAGTGCATGGAAGAGTCCTTGTGTGTGTTTGGCTGCTTCACATGGCTCCTAAACATGCAGGGGATATAGCTGGTCTTCATGTCTTTGTTGGAGGCAGGACTGACTGGTTGGATCCCACAAAAATGTGTGGAGGCTTATGTGAACTCCCATCTAGACTGTCATAATCCCAGTAGACAGTTCACATAGAAATCTGATGCATGGGTGGGTGATTCTCACATACAACCCTGAGTAAAGTGGGGGGGGGGAGGTTTTAATTTTAGATAGATTTCTAACATTGAATGGAGTTGATGCACATTGCTGAAACATTGCCCAGCTGTTTATTGTATTGACTTTAATCCACCATGCATTTCCCCCCAGGAATAGTCCCAATATTGAGAAGCAGGCAATATCATGGGATCGAAAAAATGCTGCCTATCATCCCTGCTTAATATTTATTCGGTGGGGGGGGTGGTGGTGGATATAGGATCCAACTAACCCCGCACGCTAGTGGAAGTCACTGCAAAGGTTCTCGCTGTGCAAAGGGGCTTTCTCCTTCTGCACCTTTCCTAAATCCACTCCAGAGGGTCAGGAGAACCCCCTAGAAAAGCATACAAGAGGGGAGGGATTGTGCCATCTGACAAGCTGAAATGCTTTGTGCTGACAGAACAATCAGATGCGCGTGGTGTTGAATTCCTCCCACAGCCCCTTTCTCCCAATGCAAATCTTCTTCATTTGAACAAAAAGCTGCCTGAATGCTATTAGTAGCCGCAAGGTCTCCACTGGTACACAGTAAAATGTGCTGTCTCAGCAGGAAATGCTGGCGTCAAGGGCCTTGTGTTCAACTGCATACACATATACAAAAAGGGCAGATGGTGCAGGATACTGGAGGAAAGATGGCTGTGCTGCTAAGCAACCAATTATGCTGGCATGATTTATTCTTATGACAAGATTCCACACAAAGCAATTAAGCAGTGTCAGTGTTGCACACTGTACGACTCAGGGGGATGTGATTATTCATGCAGTCATTCATTTCGTAGCTGGTGGGAGCAGACAAACTTCGAAGGCAGAGATGCTCCAAAATACTACTACAACTACTAATAAAAAGCGATACATTGAATTTGTAGGTAAGTAGTACAGTGGTACCTCGGGTTACAAACACCTCGGGATACAAACACTTCTGGTTACAGACTCCGCTAACCCGGAAGTAGTACCTCAGGTTAAGAACTTTACCTCAGGATGAGAACAGAAATCACACGGCGTGGCAGCAGCGGGAGGCCCCATTAGCTAAAGTGGTACCTCAGGTTAAGAATGGTTTCAGGTTAAGAATGGACCTCTGGAACAAATTAAATTGTACTGTACTGTACTGTACTGTACTGTACTGTACTGTACTGTACTGTCTGAGGTTGAAAGAGGAAGGGCCCTAAGTATTAACTCCTGGTATTAACATACAAGGCAGGGTGTATAACCAGGATGTCAATGGTACCCTAAATTTAGCATATCACAACTGCCGTTACGAAGTTGTATGTATACCACATTCTGGCCTACTATCCCCATTTATTTCTTATTCATTTGTTTATTTATTTATTTATTCATTCCATTTATTTCCATTGGTTATCCCCATTTATTTCATTAACCGGAAGCAGTTTTAAAACCTGCTGCCTGTGGCTAGACGGGGGGGGGGGGGAGCTGGAGAGAATCTGTCAATCCATAAAGGAGCCGATTCACATCCAAATAAACTAAGTAGAAGCTCCCTATAGACATTCTCTATTCTACACTGGGAAAGTCAGAAACTCAGGGCTGTAGCTAGGTGAGGTGGGTCCCTGACAGGGGCACAGGTGATTGGGGGGCACAAAATCAGCTAAAATATGTCCATAAATATTGATTATTGCCTCATAAGAAATGGTTTTAAACAGAGGGTGAATTGAATGGGTGGGTGGGTGGGGGGTTGGAGGAGAGGCGGAAAGAAGAGCTAATTTGTCCGTGGCTAGGGAGTGCAATCTGGAAAGTTCTGCCACAGGCACAATATCACCTATCTACGGCTCTGTAGAGACACATACAGACACTGGGGGCAGCTCTTAAATGCACATTCCTGACCCCTCCCCCATCTATATACTTTGAGATTTTATGTGTTCAGGCTTTTGCCTATCGAGGGCTAGTGAAATAGAACCTGGATATCCACAAATATGAAAGCCTTTATTTGCCCTTCATGACAATCACTATTCATTACAAAGACTCTGGATGGGAAGGTCATGCCTAGTGGATGCCAACAACTAATTTTTAAAAGTGTCTTTGCTCAAGCAAAATCTCCAAACGCAACCAATGAGTTTCATGGGGTTGATATAATATAAATCAAATCAAGTCGTATTTTAACATCACTGGGGATTCTCTGCATATCAGAGAAATAGCCCACAAGGTCAATACATGCTGAGCAGAGCATGCCTTTAATGATCAAACAACCATAGAATCCAAAACCAATCTCGAAAACCAGTATCTGCAAGAAGCTGTGGTCATCTCTCCCTCTCCCTCTCTCCTCATTTTATAACTCATTCCCATCTGCCCCACTCTAGAAATGTTCCTTGATAGAAAAGCTTGATTTTCAGCAGAACTGAGCTAAGCAAGCAGGAGAGTCAGAAGTAGGGCTGCTGGCAACCTCTGTGGTAACTGTGTGGCTTTAAAAAGAAATGAGAAGAATTCCTAGAGGATAAGGCTATCAACAGCTACTAGTTGTGATGGCAAGAAACTGCTGCCAAGATTCAGAGGCAGCAAACCTCTAGATACCAGAAGCTGAGGCATCAGAGAGAAAGAGAAAGCTATTGCCTTAATGTGGGCTTCCAATAGTCATCTGATTGACCACTATGTGAAACAGGAGGCTGGTTGGTCTGGTCCCACAGGTTATAAGGCTAGGGTTACTGTCCTTGCATGTGATGCTCTAGCCGAAGGCACAAACAAACAAACAAAAAACCAACAACCAACAGCCCTATTTTCTCCACCCCTGGTTTTCAAAACATCTTCAATTGACTTTAGACAGATTTCCTGATGGTGGTAAATGTGAACTAACAGGGAGAGAACAGGGACACTTGGATATGTGATCAATAAAGTGGATAGGAAATGTTGCACTTTCACCCATGCAATCCCATTGCAGGGAACAATTACCTGTATTTAAGAACACCACACAGCATTTGCTTTATAAAATGGCAGACTTCAGTAATTTATCCAAGATGCACATAAAGTATCATCTGTGAACTACTGGTAGAAACTAAATAAACAATTTCCTGTTGAAAGATGTCATATTTCCTGTATTTGGCTCCTTTCCATGTAATTCAAATGGGAGCCGTTTTTGTTTTTGAGCCATAGAAAAAGAAAAGAGCATGGTAGGTAGATCAGGGGTCTGGAGCAACTTTATGCTGCTTTACTGCCTATGCATTGATTTGGTATCAAACACCCCATCCAGTAAAAAGATCAATCTGTTCTTATCACAGATGTGTATAGATATTTCAATGGGACTTCCTTACAAAACAGTAAGAAACTCTTATGAAGCCAAACTTCTTTCTCCCAAACCTCTGTTTCCCACCTATATCAAAAATGAAGTATAAATCAAAGCATGGTTAAGAACACAAGAAGAACCTGCTGGATCAGGCCAGTGGCCCATCAATTCCAGCATCCTGTTCTCACAGCGGTCAACCAGGTGCTCGTGGGAAGCCTGCAGGCAGGATCCGAGCACAAGAGCACCCTCTCATCCCCCTGTAGTTTCCAGCAACTGGTATTTGAAAGCATTACTGCTTCCCACCATGGAGGCAGAGCATAACCACCATGGCTAGTAGCTATGGTTTTCTGCTACGGCATAGCATGATCAGCTTAGAGTTATGTCACTTCCCTTAATAAGCCCCCGTTCTTTTGTGCATCTATACGTGGATGCTCCTTGTGTGTCTGGCAGCTGATCTGCTTCTCTGTACGACTGTTTCCATGAAGGCTGAGCTCTAATAAGCTAGGAAACTACCATGGAGGAAAGCCAACCAATTCTACATTTTTGACATAGTGAAACGGTCAGCATTTCAGCCTTAAGGATAATTAAGCTAATTTATCCTCAATATAATTGACGTAGAATACATTCTGAAATTCCCTGTTAATTCCCCTATGCACATTTATTTGAGCAAATACGTTGCATAAACTTCTTCCTGGCTAGTGGTCTTATTCTAATAAGACACATTCTCGTTAGCCATAATAGGTTGTGTCCAAAGACACCATTCTGCTTGAGCGACAGAACTCCTCCCTTTTTTCTTTTCTCTTCTCTCCTTGCCCCTTACTGGGAGTGTGCTGAGTTCCAACCCACCATTTCCTTCAATCAGGGCAGACCATTACCCACCCCACCTCAATTTCCCTTTTTCCTTTTTGACACTTAACATTCTCAATGTTCCTGGGTTTTTGGTAACCCCCTAAGATTTTCATTTGGGGAGGGGGTGGAATTTCTGCAGACGTTCCCCAGACATGGTGATACTTTATTCTTGTTTCTCTATGGTCACATTTTGACTCCATTTCCGACTGCACCCCTCCCCACCGATCTCGCTGTTAGATGGAACCATTTCAATGTTGGTCCCCTAATCTGATCGACTGAAAAGAGACCAAGTAGATAAAGCCCTTAACAACTTGGGGCCAGTTGGCCTACGGAATCACCTGACCCTCCCTGTGCTCACTTGACTGCTTTGATTGGCAGAACTGGCACTATCACGGGTGAGATGGAATACCTGATCTGCATTTGTAAGAACTTGATTGCTTAGTGTGGCAATGACTATACTTCGGAACACGCTGCCTATTGAGATCAAGCAGGTGCCTTCAGCACACTCTTTTCGGTACCTGCTAAAAACAGCAAACAAATTCTGTTCTCATATCCCTTAGGTAAAGGGACCCCTGACCATCAGGTCCAGTCGTGTCCGACTCTAGGGTTGCGGTGCTCATCTCGCTCTATAGGCCGAGGGAGCCGGCGTTTGTCCGCAGACAGCTTCCGGGTCATGTGGTCAGCATTACAAAGCTGCTTCTGGCAAACCAGAGCAGGGCACGGAAACACCGTTTACTTTCCCACTGGAGCGGTCCCTATTTATCTACTTGCACTCTGACGTGCTTTCGAACTGCTAGGTGGGCAGGAGCTGGGACCGAGCAACGGGAGCTCACCCCGTGGCAGGGATTTGAACCGCCGACCTTCTGATCAGCAAGCCCTAGACTCTGTGGTTTAACCCACAGCGCCACCTGGGTCCCTCTCATATCCCTTACATGCCAGCTAATTTGCTTACTTTGTAGACAATATTTGATATTACCACTTTGTCTTAACACATTTCAGCAAATCCAAAATCCCAAAGAAGAGAGGGCGGGTGGGAAGAGGCACAAGAGAAACTTAAAAGCAGGTCCTAAACCATGATTGCTTAAATATCCCTCCCTTTTATATGCACTCTAAGTGGCTTATATTTCACCTCAACTTCACTCTCCTAGCACAAAGCAAAGAGATTTTCTAGCACAGTATGCAGCAGTTTACCTTTAGGTGAAAAGGGCTATTAGCCACCCCCTGCTGAGCTATTGTGTGCAACAGGCAAGCTGAAAAGAACCATGGCTTCCTCTTCAGGCTTTTCATTCCTGGATTTTGGGAATCATTAGCTGAAATTATTTTTAAAGAAATATTTTTAAATAGGTGAGGAAGAAAATACCGGTAATAGGATTGAGCTGTAGGATGACTTCTCTGTTGAAAAATGAGAGAGAGAGAGAGATTCAGATCCTGCTTTGCATGACTATACAGTACTGTACTGAAGGCCAGGCCCATATATTAAACCAATTATCCCTCAGTGTCTTAGTGATTAATAGGATGAACTCTGCACTGCCCATTATCTTACTCACTAGGCTGCGCTGGTCAAAGGAATAATGCTACTGGCAGGGAGAGGAAGAAGTGTTTCAGTTTAGCTTCAATTCCTTTTCAAGATTCCCAATTATTTTCATTTCTGTGTAACCATCAAATGCTCCTGAAGTCCTTTGGCAGGTTGTGGCTCAGCAGCAAAGGGATTGGTGCATGAAAAGAGAGAAGGTTGGTGAGGGGTGATGAGAAGGGTCCCACAAATATGCCCATACTATTTATGAACACATTTATTTAGCTGCCCCTTCATTGGTCAGGATCTCAGGGTGGCGTACAACAGCTAAAACAGGTTTCTGGTTCCTGTCCCGCACCATGGTGATGGCTCTTTCAACATTGGAAAGAGGCACAGGCTGAAAAAAGGGGATGGAAGGGGTTTAACTATCCTCTATAAACCTCTTGGGGTACAGGAGGTACAATGGTCTTTCCCCACATGGATCAGTGCAGGGACGGGTGCTACACACTTTGCCTGATGCGAAACTCCGCAAATCGCCATTGGATGTGGAGGTTCTCCTTATAATTGGGTTTTAATTGGCATTAAGAATAGGCATGCACCGGAGGAGATGGACATTATAACTGCGAACAATCAGCTGCATGGAACTGAGGTTTAAAATTGGGAGATGATTCTGTCTTGTGCTGGAGGTAGATGGAAGAGAGTGGGGGCTCTCTGCTATATTTTATGGAAGTTTTTACATTTATGATTCGGCAGCCCTTTCCTAATATTGAATTTTAAGATATACAAGTGAGGATGGTTTGATGTACAATGTAACATTGAGAGTCAAAAGAATGGCTGCATGAGGCTTGAAAGGAGTAAAGGGGGAGCCTGGTTGTTTTGTTTGGAAGGATGTTACTGGGCCTACCACCCTTAAGCACCCAAGAGCAGTGCACCTGTCTTGTTGGGATTCACCTTTAGTTTTTGGCCACCATCTAGCCTATTCCTGCCTTCGGGTGCTGGTTCTGCATCTGCATAGTCTCACTGATTCAGATAGCATGGAAAGGTAGAGCTGGTTGTTAGGACTCCATGCCCTAAATAACTTAACATTGTGGGAGATTCCTGGCAACTGGTAAATACAGTAGCACCATATCATTTCCTCTTGTCTCTCCCAGAAAAGTGATATTGTTACACAGCCAACTTCTCCGTCTTTCTCCATTTCCTTGGCTGATGCTCACGGAGTGGGAAAACTCATACGGTGAGGATGTCATTTCATACATTTTGTATTGCAAAATGTTACCACGAGAGGAGGAGGAATAACATAAGGCTGCTGCAGTGGTTTACTCTTTCGGTCCTTGAGAGCTGGCAACCACCCTATATTGTAATTCTTATTAAATTTTCAGAGTGCCATAACTCATGTAGCCAAAATGACAGCAGCCAGGGGTGTATTGGACTCAGAGAAACCCTGAATTTTGCTGAAGTACAGTTACACACACACACACACACACACTTAAAAAAAAAACCCAAAGGAGGGGAGAAACCTCTTGCTCAGTGCCCAAATGAGGTTAACTGATTGACATGAAAATAACCAGATGGGAAGGGGAATGGAGAAAGAGGCACAGAGATACAGAGAGACCCATCTTACGGTCTGGATAGGCCCCTGGTTATCACTGAGAAGCTTTTTAAAAAATATCCTTAGGGATGAAAGTGAGACCTGTTCCTAGAAATCAATGGTGAAATCCAAGGTTTTAATGTATCTGGGAATGGGCACCAATGTGTTCACCTTCAAACAGACCAATGAGGATTGAGTGAGGTCATTGAGTATGGAATGCTGACTGACATGTCAAGAAGAAAACTTGGGGTGTGGGAAGAGAATGAAATGGAATAGACATAATATTTCCTCAGTTTATCCAGTTATGACCCCCTGGATCTTAAATTAAAGTTGGAGCTTTAATTGCTAACTTCCTTTCATTATCTATAAGATCTGTTGCTTTACAGATTACTTTTGCTATATTTTTAAATTAGAATGTTTACACTTCAAAGCTTATTTCATTCCTTTGCATTCAAGTTTTAGAAATGATTTAGGTTAGATTCTTACTTCCAACCTCTACATTCCCTCGTTAGGATGACGGATGATCTTCCTCACAAATCCAGAGTTCTCCACTCCCTCTTGTTATCTCCTGACCCCTTTAAAAACAGCCTCAA
This sequence comes from Lacerta agilis, assembly GCF_009819535.1. Classification (NCBI taxonomy): domain Eukaryota; kingdom Metazoa; phylum Chordata; class Lepidosauria; order Squamata; family Lacertidae; genus Lacerta; species Lacerta agilis. The sequence continues at coordinate 88,371,386 of NC_046313.1, forward strand.
TGGATGCTCAAACAGCCATGGCTTAAAACACAGCTTTTTTCAACAGCTGCTGCTTAGAATTAGAATATTTACTCCCAATATGCAGTTAGGGAGTCCTGTAGTAAGCAAAGGCTTGTTTCAACAGCTACATAGGTATATTATAAAAAGAAAGCAAGATTAAAAAAACAAAAAAGGCTAGTTCATTGCACTGTTGTTTTGGGATTGTTATATTGCATATTTTAATTGTGGAAGTTTATATTTTATATTTTAATGGGATTGTTTTGCGTGTGAGTGTTTGTAAATAGCCCTGTGATCCTTGGATGAAGGGCTGTATAATAATAATAATAATAATAATAATAATAATAATAATTTCTTATATGAAGGGCTGTATAATAATAATAATAATAATAATAATAATAATAATAATAATAATAATAATTTCTTATATGCCAAGCCCCCCAAAGGCTTTGGGTAGCAGAGCAGTGGTTTGTTTAGGGGCTTTCATCAAGCACTGACCCTGCAGCACATGTGATTTAAGTACTGGAACAAGAGGGCACAATAAAACATTGGGACCTGAACCCTGGATATTACAGTAAGGGCTGGAGAATGAAACTCCATTTATTTCTTTTCCTTCCATCTGAGACTATCCTGCTATTGTGTTCTCTGTTCTTCCATAAACTGCTATTGTGTTCTCTGTACTTCCATAAACTCTGCATGATTACCTCTTGCAACTCAAATCATCTGCTTTGTTTATTTCCTTTGGATTCCCTCCAGTTTTTGAATACCCATAAACTGTGATGACTGAGACTCCCGCACGCCACTTGAGCTAAGCCCTCCTGTATCAAGTGCCAAGGAGAGTAGTAGCCTGTCTCTCACTGTGCAAAATTAATCAGGAATCAGCCCCCCACCACCCCTGACAAGAATGCCACACTGTTGATACAGGCTCAGATTGTTATCTGTATACTTTCCATAGGCTTCTGCTCAGTACAGGCAAAGCCATTTTCTATTTACACATTTCGTTTCCTTCTCCAGGATTTAATTGCTTTATATTTGTCTTGGGTGAACTTCATTTTATAAAGTGCTTCAATTTTAAAAATTAAATATTGTCCTCTGTGGTGACTGAAACAGCGCCCCAGTTACGTATCGCCTAAAAATTAGATGGTCATAAGTGACAATATAAAACATCTAGACTAGGATGTGACCTCTGTGAATATTGCTTGCTTATTTTACAGTGCTATAATCTAGCGGTAATAGTTTTCTGGTGCGGTAGGAAGAGGAATGCGAAGAAACTCCCTCGAGGGTCAGGAGTGTGAGTGGGTAGTAGCGAGTTGCATCTAACTGCAGTAGAAAATAGTAGCATGGGTTGCTTTGGAATGGAATCGTGTTAATGGAGAATGGATCTATTAATGGCTGTTTGCCATGATGATGAGATGGAACATCCAGATTCAGAGGTTATATGCATGTTGCTCATGAGTAGCAGAGGGGGAAGACTGTTGCCTTCATGTCCTGCTTGTGTGTTTTCCAGGAGCATCTAGTTGGCTCTTTTTGGGAACTGTATTTCATCGGTCCTTAGGAGGGTGGGCTGTCTGGGTGAAGACAAGGGTTGGTAGGAGCTATCAATAGATGACCCTGGGGAGGTATCTAGTGGACTGGGTCAGGTCATGCTGAGGTCTAGAAAGCCCAAGGAGCTGGATGGGGAAGGTCCCAGTGGGATGGCTTTCTCTCACCCCATTCTGTCACCCCATCAGTCACCCTGGCACTTGCATGGTCTCCACCTTCTATGCTGGCTCTGCCTCTGGAGCCAGTCCCCAGCTCAGTCTCCCAAGAGGAGGTTAGTGATTCATCTGTTCCCAAAGTGCCACTCATGCCTCCATTGTCACTAAGGAAAAGGGGATACTATCTCAGGAGGGAGCAGATAAGTTGGGCTTAGCGTTCCTAGAGCTGTGCCAGTTGGCTTGCCCAGCCCCGTTTGCTGCACTAAGTTGTGTTCACTCCATTCACATATAACAGGATCACAGTCTTAGTTTCTCTAATCTTGCCTAGCACCTGTTGTGCATATTTACCCTTGTCACCTTTTTTTACTCTGCTTTGAGCAATAAATACTTCTATATATCTATTATCCAAGTCTGAGCCCTTCATCCACTGAGAGCCAGGGCACTTTATTAAGGAGGAAGCAACTATTTGATGTAATACAAAAATTATTTTTGAGACTGCTAATCCGAGTGTACTCGAATCAGGATGTCTGAAGCAATTCTTCTTCTTATTGCTGTAAACATCTTGTTCCTAACATTTAGTTCACTGCTGTACTTAATCCTACGGACCATATCTGGACAACCCATGGTCCATGGGCTCCATGCCCTTGGTGGCTTTCATGCAGCCCAAGTGGGTGTTTAAGCTATCTAATTCCTCCCACCAATAGATTTTGCTGCCTCCACTAGCCCTGTCCTATCCATGTAAATCAGGCGTGGGGAACACTAGGCCCTCCAGATGTTGCTGAATTACAATTCTCATCAGCCCTGGCCATTGTCCATGATAGGAGTTGTAGTTTGGCAACATCTGGAGGGGTAACGGTTCCTCACCCGTGATGTGAACCATGTTCCCTGCAGACTGCCAAACAGGCTGTTTGACAGGCTAGATGCACCACAAATGAGAGGGGGAGATCATCCCTGCATCCCATCCTAGACATGTAAATGGTGCTCACCAGTAATAAAACCAATGCTCTCAGTGCTGATCCTTATGTAGCCAAAATAACACCATTCATGCACAAGGGGGAGGTATCAGCAGGTTTTACAAGGTGGGAAGAACTCCAATTTTTGCAAAAGTACAAAAAGAAACTTCATTAAAAATGGGTGGGGGTGGGGGCAAAATAATGTGGACTGAGCATACTAAGCAGGCATGCAATGCTAATTGACTGTTAAAAAAAACCACAGTAGAAAACGAATAGGTAAGAATGGAAGGGTGCATCCTTGCCACAGACAGTAATACTCTGCACTGTAACATTTTGTCACAGACCCCCCTTGAACTAACTGTAATCTATTCATTATTATATAACCTATTGTTATATAACTGCTTGCCACCTTTTTCACTTTCTTTCAATGCCCCATGACTACATTGTTCTCCCATTTGCTTTTCAGCGCATAACCCCTGATGGTGAACCCTTTGAGAGTTCCAAGTTATGAACACATTGTTTTCTGGGAAAATGCTGTATTGCAGGACAAAAGAATCAAGAGTTTACAAACTGCTGATTGAAGTGAACTGGTGATACCTCATACTGGTAAGATCTATTGCTCTATGCTACCTGCAGACTTAAAGCAGGAGTTTCTGTATCAGCAACCTTTCAAGGTTACCTATGCAACTATATAGATCACTCTCTTTAAAAAAAAGTCTATACAAATACAAAAAAATGGGGGGACAGAACTTGAGGACCTTGTTCTATTGTTCTTCATTATTCTAAGTCTGAGTGTCGTTTCTATTATAAGTCAGGGGAATGGTTGGATAATGAAGAATAAGGCAAAGCTTCTTTGCTAACTTTGATGCTATAAGGAATTGAACTGTGATTTTGGAAGCCTATTCTGTTTAGGTAGAAAAGGCAACACGATTGGGAGATATGTTTGTCTCCTTTAACAGAGAGCTTTACCATACAAAATAAATATATCCTATGATTCAGAGTTTCAAGGCTTTCATTTTGTAGCATGAATTATGATGAATTATTTTTACAGATATAAGTCTTTTTTTATCTTTGTCCTTTTGAAAGCCTTTTGCTGAAAAGCATCACTGAGTAACAAAAATGAGAGCATTACCACTCAGACCATAGTAAAAGCATCATTAAAATGTAAGCACCAAGGTACACTGTTTTAAAACTTGCCTCATTACATGTGCAATTAGGGAATTTTAAAAAAGGCAATTTTTCTGCTGCGGCTTCTAATTACAGCTTTAAGTTTAATTAGGGTAAAAAAAAAATCTGCAGAATAAACCAAAAGCTTTATAAGCAGTGTCATCAGTTAATTTGGTGACAGTATTATTATTGCTTGAAGTCATGCATTTAGTTTTTGCTACAGTATAGGATATACTTCAGCAGCTACCTTACACATATGCATGAAATATGCTTCTGGAAATACTAAGATATGACTTTTGTTCCTAATTTTCACAAAGTACTTGAAGGTAAAGTGCCCAGGTATCTCACTAAATCTTCCCAGAAGCCAAGGCCTGCCTGCCTGCCTACCTGCTTCTCTCTCTCTCTCTCTCTCTCTCTCTCTCTCTCTCTCTCTCTCTCTCTCTCTCGTGTGTGTGTTTAGAAAGGGGGGGGGGAAGCAGAGGTACTGGTACCCTTTGGAGGTTTTGCAAGGCCCACTTCCTTGCCACATGCTTAACCTCACACATATGTCACAGACTGCAGGTCGTTTGTGGTCTGAAAGCTGAGCTGACCTTTTACACATGCCATGCAATCTTGCTGGGAGACGCTGAGCAGCGGTATTATTTTTCTGCCAACAGCTAGGTATGCCCCTGGTTGGATTCCCATTTACCCCAGCCTCATGGCCAATGGTCAAGGAAGATGGCGTTTGTAGTCTAATAATTTCTGGAAGGCACAAGACTGGGGGAAGATGAATTAGGCCATACACCTGCTGAAGCAGGACATTTTCCATTTGGCTTATGGACAAATTTAGGAGTTAGAGCTGCTGCATAGATGTCACACTGAGGACTACCACTCCACCACCATAATGTCTAAGCAGGGGTAAAGGGACCCCTGACCGTTAGGTCCAGTCGTGAATGACTCTGGGGTTGCGGCACTCATCTCGCTTTATTGGCTGAGGGAGCCGGCGTACAGCTTCCGCATCATGTGGCCAGCATGACTAAGCCACTTCTGGCGAACCAGAGGAGCACACGGAAACACTGTTTACCTTCCTGTCGGAGCGGTACCTATTTATCTACTTGCACTTTGACGTGCTTTCGAACTGCTAGGTTGGCAGGAGAAGCCTCTGTAGGTAAACGTATTATTGCAAAGACCCCACAGGTCTCTTGTATAAGGAATCTTCCCCTACATTGGGTCGTGAAAGATACAGGAAATTGAATGCAGATTTCCAAAGAATAGCAAGGAGAGACAAGAGGGCCTTTCTAAACGAGCAATGCAAAGAAATAGAGGAAAATAACAGAATGGGAAAAACCAGAGATTTGTTCAAGAAAATTGGAGATATGAAAGGAAGATTTCATACAAAGATTTCCACAATTAAGGACAAAAGTGGAAAGGACCTAACAGAAGCAGAAGACATCAAGAAGAGGTGGCAAGAATACACAGAGGAATTATACCAGAAAGATATGGAGGTCTCATACACCCCAGGTAATGTGGTTGCTGACCTTGAGCCAGACATCCTGGAGAGTGAAGTCAAATGGGCCTTAGAAAGCCTCGCTAACAACAAGGCCAGTGGAAGTGATGATATTCCAGCTGAACTATTTAAAATTTTAAAAGATGATGCTGTTAAGGTGCTACACTCAATATGCCAGCAAATTTGGAAAACTCAGCAGTGGCCAGAGGATTGGAGAAGATCAGTCTACATCCCAATCCCAAAGAAGGGCAGTGCCAAAGAATGCTCCAACTACCGCACAATTGCACTCATTTCACATGCTAGCAAGGTTATGCTTAAAATTCAACAAGGCAGGCTTAAGCAGTATGTGGACCGAGAACTCCCAGAAGTGCAAGCTGGATTTCGAAGGGGCAGAGGAACCAGAGACCAAATTGCAAACATGCGCTGGATTATGGAGAAAGCTAGAGAGTTCCAGAAAAACATCTACTTCTGCTTCATTGACTACGCAAAAGCATTTGACTGTGTCGACCACAGCAAACTATGGCAAGTTCTTAAAGAAATGGGAGTGCCGGATCACCTCATTTGTCTCCTGAGAAATCTCTATGTGGGACAAGAAGCTACAGTTAGAACTGGATTTGGAACAACTGATTGGTTCAAAATTGGGAAAGGAGTACGACAAGGCTGCATATTGTCTCCCTGCTTATTTAACTTATATGCAGAATTCATCATGCGAAAGGCTGGACTGGATGAATCCCAAACCGGAATTAAGATTGCCGGAAAAAATATCAACAACCTCAGATATGCTGATGATACTACCCTGATGGCAGAAAGTGAGGAGGAATTAAAGAACCTTTTAATGAGGGTGAAAGAGGAGAGCGCTAAATATGGTCTGAAGCTCAACATCAAAAAAAACTAAGATCATGGCCACTGGTCCCATCACCTCCTGGCAAATAGAAGGGGAAGAAATGGAGGCAGTGAGAGATTTCACTTTCTTGGGTTCCATGATCACTGCAGATGGTGACAGCAGTCACGAAATTAGAAGACGCCTGCTTCTTGGGAGAAAAGCAATGACAAACCTAGACAACATCTTAAAAAGCAAAGACATCACCTTGCCGACAAAGGTCCGTATAGTTAAAGCTATGGTTTTCCCAGTAGTAATGTATGGAAGTGAGAGCTGGACCATAAAGAAGGCTGATCGCCGAAGAATTGATGCTTTTGAATTATGGTGCTGGAGGAGACTCTTGAGAGTCCCATGGACTGCAAGAAGATCAAACCTATCCATTCTCAAAGAAATCAGCCCTGAGTGCTCACTAGAAGGACAGATCCTGAAGTTGAGGCTCCAGTACTTTGGCCACCTCATGAGAAGAGAAGACTCCCTAGAAAAGACCCTGATGTTGGGAAAGATGGAGGGCACAAGGAGAAGGGGACGACAGAGGATGAGATGGTTGGACAGTGTTCTCGAAGCTACTAACATGAGTTTGGCCAAACTGCGGGAGGCAGTGAAGGATAGGCGTGCCTGGCGTGCTCTGGTCCATGGGGTCACGAAGAGTCGGACATGACTGAACGACTGAACAACAACAACCTACATTGGGTACAAGACACCTTGAATTCTGAACTTCTGTTCTTGCTGGAAAGGGAGTGTGAAACGAAGCATGACCCTATTAGTGTCTGAAAAGAATAGACTTTCTCGCAGAGTCAACTATTTAACATGCCTGTATTTCAATTTCCACCTTTTAATAACCCTAAGCAATTTACCTTGACTTTGCTTCTGCCTAGAAAATAATGAAACTAGAAGTTGATGCTCTCCTTTCACTGGCTCCAAGACTGTAGAACAGAACTGACAAATTACAAGTTGAATCAATCAAGTTGTGCAGAGCTGCATTAACAAAGGATCAACCTATAACAATTTGGTGTGTTAAGAGCAGACTGTACTAACGACTAATGCACATTTTGTGAGCCATTGTGGAATCTATTAAATGACAAAATGTATCTCCTCCATGGTCACCATGCAGTATATTTGTACATTTGAATACTATCCAGGACAGTACATCAATGGAGGATTATATGATATATGAATTCCAGAAAATGTTGCATTGCTCATCTTGTTTCAATCAATGCAGCACTTTGCAGACAAACAGGTGCTTATCTGTAAAATATATTGGTGAGAGATTAATATTTTATGAGACAATATTAGTATGCTGGACCTGAAAGCATTATGCCATAAATAAGGAAATAGTTAGAACTACAGAATCTGACGTAGCATAAGGACTAAAACTTTATTCTTCATTTACCTGTGGAATGGCTGCAAGATGTGCCCTTTGCCCAGATGAAGGTCATTGTTAAATGCCTGCATAATAGAAGTTATACTTATAAAGGCTTTTAGAAAAAAGTCGTTTCTGGCACACTGTTTCTAGTACATTGAAAAAAGAACTGTGGATCAAATTCAACATAGCGCTAAGTAGGGAACAAGATTTACTTGCACAATGGGACTTTCAGCCCTCTTCTCTCTCCACACTCCCCAAAAAACATTTTCTGGGAGGTTCCCTCAACCCTCCAGAGCAGATGGGGTGTGTGTGTTAGGTAGTGGGTGGACACAGCAGACGACACAGTGATTTTCAAGCAGCTCTTGTTTATTCTCAGGCTGGAACAGAAGTGAGCTGAAGGGCTCAGCAGCCTGCTTATATAGAACTCAGCTACAAGCAACAGTAACAACTTTCTGTAGTTACCCAATCCCTGAACGTCACTTTCAATCCCTCATTTGCATGTGCAGACCTGAGTGAAAACTGCAGCAGAATGAACTATATACACACACCCCTAGTGGCCTAGGGTGAGAACTTCAATACATAACAGTCTAATTGCAAAAGTGAACCTCATTCTGCTCACACAACAACTTAGCTGAATCACATTCAATGTTCTTGTAGTGAGAGTCCAAAAATAAAATGTTGTAAATATATTAGAAGACAATGGGGAGATTATTCGGTTGTCTTTGTTTTTGTTTTTATGATGTATTTTTTATATATTATAAATTTCTGTTGTGAACTACCCAGAGATCTATGGGTATAGGGCAAATGTAATAAATAATAATAATAATAATAATAATAATAATAATAATAATAATAAGTCATTACAAGTATGTCAAATACCAATCATCCCTAAAGAGAAAAGCCCATTTTTAAGAGCCTCCACGGCTTCTCATAGAAATCCAAGAAACTGTCCTCCCCCAACCCAAAGCACAAGTTGCAATTTAGCTCGAAAGAAGAAACTACGCACATGATTGAGAAGGAGTGAACTCATTTTTTCAGCACTGAGACATTATCCGGCACTAATAAGATGAGTGTGCTGAAAGAAAAGTCTGTGTTTCTTCCCACTCCCCTTAAATTTTATTTATACTTTTTTCCATTACAAAATTTCACATTCCATTCAATAGAACCATACAGTCATAATTATTGACTTTCCTTCCCCCCTTTCATGGTTCTGTTTAATAATCCATAACAACTGAATATCCTAATTACTCCATATGTTTTATTGTCCCCCTCCTCACTATATCTTCGTATACTGTAAACTGCTGAATTTACTCTAATCCTGCTAAAGTTTCAACCTGTTCACAATTATTCTTCAGTTATTCTGCAAACATTTTCCACTCTTCCGAAATACTCCCTAAATGTAAGTCTCAGTGCTTCTAACCCTTTTTTTAATCCATGCAAACATATATGTCCCATGCTTCCCCTTCAAACCTGGCTCCTCTAATTATTTTATTTGAATTTTCAAAAGGATTGAAATATTGTGACTTTTAATTATGAATTTTAAACTTGTATTGTATGTAGTTTTTGGAAACACCTATGACCCTTCCTCAAATCTTCGTACACCGCCCTGAGGGCAAGCGCACCACTCTGTGATAAACCCTGCTGATTGCATTGAAGCTGCCTGTGATTGAGTTTTGTCATGTGACTCTGAATACTCTTCTCATTTGAGAGAAAACCATTTGCTCTTATACCATGGTCTTTGCAATAGGCTTGATAATTCTCTTGAACTTTGACCTTGATAATTGCTCCCTGGCCACATTGCTGTGATGTTGGCAATCATCTCATGGAGATGGATGTGTGTGAGGAAGTACTTGATAAAAATGTGTTGATTTTCCCCACTTACTTGCCAAATCTGGCCTAGGGAAAGACAGTTACTGAAGCCAGGACACAAAGAGAGAGAGAGAGAGAGAGAGAGAGAGAGAGAGAGAGAGAGAGAGAGAAATGTTATGTGATTTTTAAAAAGAGAAAATCAATTATCCATAGATTAGAATAGGAACATCAGAAGAGCCCACTACATCAAGCCAATGTCCCATCTAGTCCAGCATCCTTTTCTCACAGAGGTCAACCTGTGGGAATTCTGCAAGCAGAGCAAAAGAGCAGTCTCCCCTACTGTCATTTCCAGGAACTGGTATTCAAAAGGATACTGTCTTTTATCTTGGCTAGCAGCAACTGATAGCTTTATCCTCTATGATTTTGTCCAATCCTCTTTCAAAGTCATCCAAGCTTGTGGCCATCACGGCTTCTGGTGGGGGGAGCAAGTTCTCCGGACAATGATCACCTATGATAGAACATGTTTCCCCCTACAGATAAATGTTTTGAGAATAGGTCATGTAGAAATTGTCCACCACTGCTTTGGTCTGTTCTGTCAGCGAAATAATTTAGGCACACTCTGTCTGGGGAATATGCGGACGTATTTATTGTCCCATTAGTTCAGGTTTTTTCCTTTAGTACTCAAAAGGAAAGTATCAAATGATTTATTTATTTTTAGAAAAAGTATTGGTATTTATATATCTGCAGGGCACAGCTAGCATGCTATGCTGTTCCATAATTTTAAAACACTGGCTTTCTTTGCACCCCCACCCCCCTCCAGCCAATGCCATCTGCGAGGACAAATCAATATATGTGTGACCATCTTGAATCTTAAATGAAAGATAGTCCCTCATATATCGATTTGTTCTGGCGGATGGCATTGGCTGCTGCCTTCATTTCATTTTAGCTTTGTAAAATTTTAATATTTCTCTTCTGGGGTGAAAATATATCAGTGTGTCTCCCTTAATAGTCTGTATCAAGGATTTTCAGTCTTAGTGCTGAAATCTTCCATGGATATTTTTTTTCTGGGATGTGTTGCCCCTTTCATTTCCCAGGCTTTCAGAAAGAAAATATGCTACAGGAGACCCACTCCCATTAGAGCAGTGATTCTCTGGTCATGCACTATGCTAGCTATATGGAGGTACTCATAGGGATGGAAGAAACTGTTCCCTGTTTTTCAAGTTCATTTCTGCATACGAAATTGCATAAGAAAAAAGCTTCCCCAAACTGATGCACACAAACATTTGCATGCTTTTTCTGTGCATTTCTCATAAGAAACTCATTTCTGTGTGGAATTCTGCCATTTGAGCATGCATTTTCTCTCAAATATAATGCACACAATGTTATTTTAGTAATATATGCATGTTTGTTCACAGAATGCATTTTTTAATTGGATAAGTGCACCACAGAATTTGGAGAAGTGTGTTTCAGTTTGCATATTGCTTCAGTAGGTACAGCTTTCTCATATTTATTTTCCCTATTACATATGCTGTGCAGATGGGCAATAGATCAGCAGGAGCTGACAGAAGTGGCATTCTGAGGAGGGACCTTCTGGGGAAAGGCTGTAGCTCAGTGGTAGAGCATCTGTTTTGCATGCAGAAGACTGAGAGGAGATATGGTGGGCATCGTCAAATATCTTAAGGGCTGTCACATAGAAGATGGAGCAAGCTTGTTTTCTCCTGCTCTGGAGGGTAGGACCTGAACCAATGGATTCAAGTAACAAGAAAGGAGATTCTGACAAAACATCAGGAAGAACTTTCTGACAGTAAGAGCTGTTTAACAGTGGAACGGACTCCCTCGGGAGGTTGTGGAGGTTTTTAAGCAGAACTTGGATGGCCATCTGTTGTGTAGACTTTAGTCGAAATTCCTGCATTGTAGGGGGGTTGGTCTTTATGACCTAGGCGGTCCCTTCTAGCTCTATAATTCTACAATTCTATGCTCCTAAATTATTTTACTCCACATGCCACCTGTTCTATCAGCTAAAAATAGCAGAATGGTGGATTTTATTATGGGATGACTTGGGGGTGGTGGGAAAGGAAGGAGGGTGTCATTTGTACTACAAACCATCCCTTTCCACAGCAGATCTCTCTATTCATCACCAAGGTTCACAAAAGGAGGCACACCAACTAGTGTCTCCTGAATGTGTGTGCAAATATTTGCTTTACTGCTTCCAGGAAATTACAATCAAACAGAACTCATAATGTTCTCTACATCTGTTTGACTACTTTCAAGTCAAAAGAATTAGATCAAATTTGATGATACTATAGGGTTTTCCATTTAGGTGTCAAACCTGGAAATGTTATGACTGTGGCAAAGATTATCATATAGAAGATCAACATACAGAAGTCCTGATTTTTATCCTCAATTTCATTATGCAATGTAGACAGAAGCCTTCATTCAGCTTCTGATGTCATCCACAGTTAACATGTGACTACCGATGCCAGAATGTGTATGTGGAAGAGCATCTGATGTGCATCCAAATGCACATTTGATTGAAAGCAATGCTTGTGAATTGACGATACCTGTATCTGGAAGAGTGAGGCAATTACCTCAGGAAGCAGATGCCGAAAGGAGTGGTGATGAAGGGTTGGCAGATGGACTGTGTGTGCCACAGGGCCTGCCCTGCACCTCCTAAGGTACCTTGCTACCCTCAGGTGCCATGGAAGATGCTGTCCTTTACATCAGTGTTTAAGTTAGATTCAACTGCCAGTACAGCTTTTGTACATGGAACAGAAAGAGAACCATCTTTTCCATGTCAGCAATCAAAATGCCTAGGGACCCTTGATTAGATGTGCACCTCATTGAGCTCCACAATTCCTGATATCAGCTTAAGTGGATGCTTAGCATGTCATTTCCACATCACCGTAAGAAAGGGCACTGATTTGAATATAATGTCCATCTATCCGTATGTATGTATGTATGTATGCATGCATGCATGTATGTATCCATAATTACTAGAAATTAAATAGAAATACCATAGTATAATGAACTAAAGTGAGGAATGTGTCAAATGACTTGTGTATCACTACAGTCTGCTGACCAGGTGGTGTTACCTTATGGTTACTAGATGTCCCCGTTTCCCAGGGACAGTCCCCGGGTTTACAAATCTGTCCCTGGACAAAATCTGTCCCCTGAATGTCCCTGGATTTCATTTAATGTCCCCAGATTTATATTTTAAGTGTTGTAGATTTATTAGTAGGCAATGAATGTTGCGTGATTGGTTCAACAGCACAAGACACATCATATGGGGACTTCCGGCGAGGCAAATGGTGGGTGCCACGACAGTGAGCAGCTCCGGGCTCCAAGCTGCTGAGACTGCCGCTGCCACTGCCAAGGGGGAACCGGGGATGCCTGGTGCGTCAACTGGGGGAACTGCTGACTCCTCCCACAATCCAAATCAAGCTGGGAGTGAGAGCGCCCAGCCACCCGGCCAACTGCCCAGTGGCGCTCCGGGGCCAGTAAAACCCCCAGAGCTAACACAGTGAGGAGGAGAGGAGGAGAAGGAAGAGAGAGAAAGAGGAAGGAGAAAAAAGAGGGGAGCCCTGACCTTGCCACACCGCCGCCGCCAAGGAGGAGAGCACTGGGAGGGCAAGGACACGTGGCTGAGCCCAGCCCAACCTGAGCGTACTCCATGGCGGCTAGTGCTCCAAGAGAGCAGGCTGAGGCCCAGAGGAAGGCCGTGTGACAGAGGAGACCACAGAAGAGAAGATATTACTACTTTATTTTTTTTTAAAAAAAATATTTTTTTAAAAAAAATCCTCTTAAAAAAAAAAAAGTGTCCCCAGATTCTTTGAAAAATATCTGGTAACCTTATGTTACCTGTTGCAGTCAACTATAAGGCTCCTTCTTTCCCTTTTTATTCTTCCTTATCTTTGGGCTCATAGAAAAGATACCTTCAAGTAAGTGATTTTCCTTTGTCAACTATTCAAACGAGAGTTCCTGTGTAAAGTAGAACACATGGTGCCCGCCCACCAAAAAATACAGTGAAATATAGCTGCTCTCTGAAAGTAGGATACAATTATAAAATATCAGCTGCTTTTTCTTGTATCTACAGGAAAAATTGAAATTTTAGAGCAGAATTCCTGAAAGTGCAGTAATAGGAAATTTTCTTTCTTTCTTTCTTTTTTAAAAGAAGTGTTTATATATTTATTCCACACCAATCCTTCAACCCCCCACCCCCACCTATATGGTCCTTTTCACTTTATCATCACAACAAGCCTGTGATGTAAATCAGGTTGAAAAGATTGACCCAACTGTGAAAATCATACCTTAGCATGGACTTGAAACCAGATCTTTTCAATCTTAAATTAGGCATTCTGTCACTTACATGACATCGTATTGGTTCTTTATGTTGTAAAGCCAAGGCCGATCAGATTCTTTCTTAACACCTGCTGACCCTCGTTAATATTAGTTTCTGGTTGGGTCTACTGACTGTCCTCTTTGATATTTGCTTCCTGTCTCCAGTTCCCTTGGAGAATTTCCTGGTGTGATTGAAAATTTCCCAGACCATTCAGACAATTTGGTTAGGTGCCCACATGGTTCAGGATGTTAGTGGAAAGTGTACGGATAGCATAATGTCAAGTTTATCCCTCAACCATTGGAGATACTGATTACACAACATTTGTCAAATGGTTTCGCTTCCACCTTGTTTGACCTGGGGCTCTACAAAATATTCCTCATGTAGTAACAAGACCTGAGTATATACTATTATCTTCTTTGTCTTCTTTAGTTACTCTTCTTCTCTTCCTCCATAGCACACTTTTTAAGATCAGTTATCTGGTGGCTACACTTGAAGTACAGGAAAGGTTTTCCAGCCAGACTCTCCTCTTCTGTCATTTTATGCCCATTTAAACACAACCCTCATATTCTTATCGACCTGATCTTCCAAGTACTCAGCTGAGTCAGGCGCCTTTGATGTTTACATGGGTTTGATGATCAGGAAGGAAGTAGACTCTGGGGAGTGATAATGGCCTAAGGAGTTTTGTTCCAGTTCCTAATCTCCATTTATTCTTTAACAAGGAACTAAACATTGTAGTCCCATGCCAGCTATGGTTTCCCTCCCTACAAGTCAGGATGAGGCCTCTTTCTGAAACAGAATGGAGTATGTGACATCATCAATGGCCATTTGCAACATAGCAGAGCTGAGATGTAGTCCTTGAACATACAGGACCCGGCATCTAGAAGGTCCAAACTTTATTTTTTATTACCATGTTACCACAATTTTTTTAAAAAAAAAAATCTTCTCTTTCCTGTACCCCCAGATCAGTTATCAACAAAGGCTTTCTAAATGTACAGAAAAGACTGGTGCACCGAACACAGCTCCGGCATATTTCCCAATGGTGGATCATTTGGGTTGCTGTGTTTCATGGTCCCTCAGTGGTCCCTCATGGTCCCTCAGTGATTATTATGTAAAGAATGTTGGCATTGTACTTTTTATTTAAAAAGTGTAGAGTAGATCCCTGCAAATCACTGAACACCCTTGTTGCCCCATTACTAGTACATTAGCTTGACTTTATGCTTGAAAAATCAATAGTGTTTTCTGAAGTGCTGTCCATATTTAGATCTATAATATGCAGCATCTAAAAACACCCTGTTTAGTACATTTCTGTATCTGTGTGGAGCTCTGTCTTGTGAGAGCTGCTTCACACATGCAAATTTATGTTGCCTGCAGCACAGCACGAAGTCATAGCTTATATGTATGACTGAACCATCACGAGTCGGCTTTTATATCACCTTAGGTCAACTCAAGCACAAGACTTTCCCATGCAGACAGTTCATCCATTTACTGAGTCAACAAGCATTGAGTAATCAGGTGATGGGAAATAAGTGATGCCCATCTGTGGGTTCATGGCTTGTGCCCTTCATGGTCTGTGGGTTTTATAGCTGTTTCCGGAGGTTTCCAATTATCCAGTTGTGCTTATATTCCAAATGACTACCCAAAATAGACACAGCAGATTCTGGCCCCAGAAAGCCTTGCCCACATCCTGGAAGCTTTTGCATGGGAAAACTGTTGCTTTAGAGTTTGCCCATGCAGACATACTTCTGCTTCCTATACGGAATCTCTACCTTCCAGAGTCCTTGTACCAGCAAAATATTTAGGCAACATTTTCTAGTCTTTAATGCCCAGGAAGCAAAACTCCATCAGTAAATCATGCTAGCTAGGACTATTTCTTCATAACTGTCACCACTATGTGGTTAAGAGTCACTTGGATGCTGCGAAAATAAATGCAAAGAATGGGTAATGTCTAAGGGTGTGAGATTCAGCCAAATTTCTTGGCTTCTGCAAAATAATCCGGAGAGTGTGTAACCAAGGCAGGTTTTCTCATAAAAGGTGGGATAAAATGTGTTTTAATATCAAGCAGGGCTGAAAACCTGCATGTTCTGAACATTTCTTTATTAGGCTCTTTCATGAGTCCCAAGGCACCTATGTAGCCATCAATGAGAATCCAAAACAAACCAGCCCCTCTGCTTTTTAAAACTGGAAACATTTCAAGTAGCAGTGGCTCTACCATAATGCAGAGTTAGCCAGCTCTCGAAACGTAGTTAGAAGTTGAGGACTTGTAGCTTCAGTTGCATAGATCCCATGTGCTTATTCTAGTGAACAGGGAACTCTGGGTCTTAGGGTCATCACTCTTCCACTAACAGCTATTCAGCTTCAAAGTCCACTGAAGCCAGACCTAACTACAAGATAAGGTGCCATGCTATATGAAGATAGCCCAAATAACATCCATTGAGGGCATGTTTCTTAACAGCTGTGATTTCCTGGCATTTTGGAGCTGTGGGTGAACATGAAACTCACTTATAGCAACATCTTCAGCCCCAAGGTTAATTGGATAAAATTTTGCATAGTGTGGAGAAAGAGACATTTATCTTCATCTTGCCTACTATTAGGACTCAGAGTCATGGTTGGAAGGAGATTCAGGGCAGACGAAGGAAAGCAATTCCTCATACAAAACAATTAATTTATGAGATTCATGGGCACATAATGTTTAAAACTTAGAGGGCTTTAAAGAGGGAATGGACAAATTCATGTAGAACAGGACCATCATCATCATCATCATCCATCTGACAGGGTTGCCCCAGCCACTCTGGGTTTTAAGGAGTATAAACGGGGTATAAAAACACAGTAAGACAAACATCAAACATTAAAAACTTGCCTATACAGGGCTGCCTTCAGATGTCTTTGGAAAGTCATGTAATTGCTTATTCTTTGACATCAGATGGGAGGGCATTCCACAGGGCAGGCGCCACTACCAAGAAGGCCCTCTGCCTGGTTCCCTATAATTTCACTTTCTGTCCAGGCTGAACGATGGGAGTGGAGACACTATTTCAGGTATACAGGGCTGAAGCGATTTAGGGCTTTAAAGGTCAGCACCAACACATTGAATTGTGCTAGGAAACATACTGGGAGCCAATGTCGGTCTTTCAGGACAGGCACATGGCAAACTTGGCCCTCCAGATGTTTTGGGACTACAACTCCCATCATCCCTAGCTAACAGGACCAGTGGTCAGAGATGATGGGAGTTGTAGTCCCAAAACATCTGGAGGGCCGAGTTTGCCTATGCCTGCTTTAGGATCAGTGTTATATGGCCCCATCAGCCACTCCAGTCACCAATTTGGTAGCCCCATTCTGTATTACCTGTAGTTTCTGAGTCACCTTCGAAGGTAGCTCTATGTAGAGTGCATTGCAGTAGTCCCAGTGGGAGATAACCTGAGCAATGGCTGTTAGCCCAGATGCCTAGATGGCATTGAACCACCCTGTTCAGAGACACTAGGCTACTGGAGGATGTTATTGCTTTTGTGTCCTCATTACAGAATTCTGGAGGCATCTGATTTGCTACTATGCAGTGCAGCATGATGGATTAGATGGGCTTCTAGTTTGAGCTAGCAGGGTTTTTCTTTTGTCATTTTTATTTATTTATAAGAATATTTATAAAATCGCCAACTCACAGAAAACTATTGTGGCTATTGTACAAAAATGATAATTAAAATTGATGGCATCTCTTTTTTTCCCTTTCCAACATACTCTCCTCAATGCATATAATTTACCTAAATAAGCACCCCTACATTTGCCTACATAAAGCTGTGCTTTAATGGGGTTGCAGATATGCTTTGCTACACTCAGGGCACAGACTGGGCTGGGTCCTTTGCCACAAACCATTTTTTTTAAAGTGAACATGAGCAAGATATTCCACACACAGGAAATGAATAAATACCCTGTTTATTACTATTTCACCCTCCTCCACTGCAAGTGAAAAACAACAACAACAACAACAAATTTACACAGTAAAAAAGAAAGGATCCCTCCAGTTTAGCAAAGAACAAGTCTGTTAGCAAATCAATAGGTAAGGCTTGTTTAAAAGCAAGACAATTATAAAGGACTTGGGAGTACTTCAGTTCAGCACATTTTTTTACTGCTTCCTGTACAAGGTGGGACATATATTTTCTGTTCCAATAGAATGCATTTTTTATGTACCTATTAGCCTAAAAAGTTGGCCTTGATCCTATAATCCAAAGTGCCTTAACACACAGGTGCTACTGGAAAAATCAGCTCAACAATGCTACAGGAGGGACAATAAGAATCTAGTGACTGCTGGGAATGGAATGATGCACAACAAGAATCACTGTCAGGCAGGCTCTATTCATTTCAAGGGTTTACACCTTGCAACAAGTGGCTGAAACACCTTGGGACACCTATTTAAACAAGCGAAATTTGTGCAGCAATGCTCAGTGGTTGTTTTCCACTATGGCATTCAAAGGTGCCATTTCTTCCAAAGTGCTTGCCTACACAGTAACCTCAGTGGCATCCTTCCTTTCAGTGAAGCTGCTTTGTGTTTGGGAAGATAAAGCACTGGGAAACTCATGCTTTATAGGCTGTCAATTCCATACGATTTTTCTTCATCCATTTTTTACCTTGTTCTAAGCATCTCCTGATCCCTTTTGTATCCTAGGTCCCCGTGAACACATTTCTTAGTGGGATGCACATTTTGCCCAATCGTAATGGGCTTTCCGCCCTTCCATTTTTAATTTTTTCTTTTAGAGCACTTCAAAAAATGTCACATAAAAATAAAAAAGTACAACTTGATAAGCATGTAGCCGTTTGTTCCTTGTTTTGCTGTGCTGCCATTGCTCGTAGGTTACATTGCTCCTAGTTATTCTGGATTCCTTTCTTTCTACTGCCACTGCCACTGTAAGCAGCACAGGACTATGCCTTATTCCGAGTTAGAATATTGATCCATCTAACGTTGTATTGCCCTCACTGCATGAAAGCTGTTTTCGAGGAATCCAGACGGGGTTCTTTCCCAGTCCTTTGTGGGGAAGCCAGAGACTGAACCATGAATTTTCTGTGCTCTTCCATTGAGCTACAGACCCTGCCCCTGACAGCTTAACTTCTTGTCTGTTAGGTCCTCTCTCCTTTTATTTGCTTTTATGCTGATCGTTAGGAAAAGAAGTATAGGAATGAGCTGGATACCCTTAAACTTGTGGTGGATGAGGAAGTGGAACCTGGATTGCGGTTTTGACCCCAAACTGTAATGCTCAGATCATTACGGAATGTAGGGTTGATCCAATGGCTGACACACCCCATGAGGATGCCGGGAAGTGTCTGTGGGCTGGACAACCCCTTGTCCCCAGGGTTGACACCCTGGACAATCCAAGACCTTCTGTGAGACCCATTGCTGCCCATCCCAGCCTGCTAGATCCCTCTCCAGGATAATCAAACTCCAACTCATGAAGCCCTGACTAGCTCCTCCAAGATATCTCCATGGGGCTCATGACAAGCACCAGCAAAATGTTTTATCATTAGCAGAGGTAGCTAACATGGGTACCTTCCAGATATTGTTGTACTACAACTCCCATTGTACCCAACCATGATGGGGTTGACAGGAACTGTAGTTTAACAATATCTAGAATGCACTACATTGGCTACTGCTGTCATTGCCAGACTGCAACTTGGATGTTGGTATTCTGTCCATCTCCTGAGACAGTGGGAAAGTGTGCACTCACAGCACCCACATGTTGGTTTTATTTCATTCAAAATAGAAAATTCTTTCCAGTAGCACCTTAGAGACCAACTGAGTTTGTTCTTGGTATGAGCTTTCGTGTGCATGCACACTTCTTCAGATACACTGAAACAGAAGTCACCAGATCCTTAAATATAGTGAGAGAGTGGGGAGGGGTATTACTCAGAAGGGTGGTGGGAATGGGTGATCGGCTGATAGGCAAGGGGTGAGATGGCTAAAGATAGCTTTGTTATGTATAATGAGATAAGAATCCAATGTCTTTGTTCAGACCAGGTTTCTCCACGGTTTTAAGTTTGGTGATTAGTTGCAATTCAGCCACTTCTCTTTCCAGTCTATTTCTGAAATTTCATTCACACATTCTGATTTGGGGGAGCCTGTGAATGTACCACAGCAGGTGTTTTTTGGCCAAACCCTTATTTGGAACCAGCAAACTCATTGTTCCTGGGCTGGTCTATTCTGTATCAAGTTCAGTAGAGACTTTCAATTAGCTGTTAAGTTCTCTTCCAGTTCAGCTGAGTAAAAATGAAAGATTTATTTCAGTTTTTCATTCAGGTTCTGTTTGATTCCATAGTTTAAAAGCATGTGGAACCCAACCACTTACAACCTTCTTCAATTATCTCTTAAACAGGATACAAAATGTAGTCTCACTTGAACAGCCAATTTTTTATTGCCACATAGATGTTTTAATTTTAAAAAATCAGTCCCTTCACCACTAATTTTCTTCCTTTTAAGAAAAAATATCCACGAACAAAAAGCAATCAGTAATTGCCGGTGGCAGCTGATCTGTCTGGCAATTATCAGTGAAGTATAAAATACAATTCGACTTCTCATTAAGATTATTTCATTTCGTCCACCAAAGATTTTGACCTTCCAATTTAGCATTAAAAGACATTTATTACATAAGTATTAAACAGGCACTAATCTGATAGTTGCTCTTTTGCACCAGCTTTCTAATGCCATATACCTTGGAGTCTCTCGCAAGATAGACTGGGTGGGGATGTAGGGAGGGGAAGGACAAGTCCAGGGAACCTTGCAAAGGACAAATTCATTTATGTCATTCCATGGCCAGATGCAAAAGGCCTGCTCAGGTCTGGAAGAAGAAGAAGAGGAAGAAGAAGAAGAAGAAGAAGAAGAGGAGGAGGAGGAGTAGGAGGAGGAGTTTGAATTTGATATCCCACTTTATCACTACCCTAAGGAGTCTCAAAAGCGGCTAACAATCTCCTTTCCCTTCCTCCCCCACAACAAACACTCTGTGAGGTGAGTGAGGCTGAAAGACTTCAGAGAAGTGTGACTAGCCCAAGGTCACCCAGCAGCTGCATGTGGAGGAGCGGAGATGCGAACCTGGTTCACCAGATTACGAGTCCACCGCTCTTAACCACTACACCACACTGGCTCTGTAAGCGAAATGGCAATGATATCTTTGACATTTCTTCATTATTATATTCAGAGCCAAGAACCAGGACTCAGGGAGGCTCACAAAAATTAAAGCAAATGCAGATAAAACACACACATAGCTAAATATATATAGAAAAGGTTATTGTTAAAAATAATTAAATTATCAGTGGAATCAAAACAATATTTAAAATAGGTATTAAAACACAGATACAGTAGTTATACACAAACAGCACACTGTTAAGAGCCCACTCCTTAAAAGCAGTCAGTTCCCCAAAAAGCCTGTCAGAATAATAATAATAAAAAAACATTTAGCTGCCAGCAGAGGGAAAACAAGGAGGGAGCCAGTCAAGGCTCTCTAGGAAGGGAGTTTGAATGCCTGGGAACAGCCATGGGGAAGGCCCTTTCTGGTATCCCCACCATCCTTGGTTGTGATGGTGTTGGAGCTGAGAAAAGGGCCTCCGCCAAAGCTTCATGTGGAAAATATGGTCCTTCATATAGCCTGGTGGGAGGTGTACACAGAGTAAGGAGCACAGCGGAGGGCAGTGGCAGAGGAGGCCGATTTGTCACCTGAAGCAAATGCCTCACCTCACCTCATGGGTGGGCCGGCCCTGCAGTACATCTACAATTAACAGAATGGCTCTTTTCCCCGTCCTAATAACTCATTTCCATATTCTGAATTACCCCCTCTAAAATATGTCTGTAGGGGGCAACCTTTTCTCTGGTGGCAAACAGGTCATGTTATTTCGGTTTGGAATTTTAAGATAACTTGAGGAAGACCATTAGTGTAAAGAAGGACACAAAAGCACTGCACATTGCATACCCTCTTGTGCTTTTTTGCAGTTTATGACTCAGTGGTACCAAAATGGCCAAAGCCAGGTCACGATGTAGATCACAAATAAGCTGAACTCAGTAATACAACTCAACATAGTCACTGGGGTGGGGGGTTGGGGTTGGGGTGGGGCTTTTGTCCTTTTGGCCAGGCCTCAAACAGAATATACTCAATGCGTTTCAGAAACATGAAGTGGAATTACTAAATTATCAATAGCAAAACCATACATCAACTACTGCAAGTTAGAAAATGCAGATTGCTAATTATGCATATTGTTGTTGTTCAGTCGTTCAGTCGTGTCTGACTCTTCGTGACCCCATGGACCAGAGCACGCCAGGCACGCCTATCTTTCACTGCCTCCCGCAGTTTGGCCAAACTCATGCTGTCCAAACATCTCATCCTCTGTCATCCCCTTCTCCTTGTGCTCCCCATCTTTCCGAACACCAGGGTCTTTTCTAGGGAGTCTTCTCTTCTCATGAGGTGGCCAAAGTACTGGAGCCTCAACTTCAGGATCTGCCCTTCCAGTGAGCACTCAGGGCTGATTTCTTTAAGGATGGATAAGTTTGATCTTTTTGCAGTCCATGGGACTCTCAAGAGTCTCCTCCAGCACCATAATTCAAAAGCATGAATTCTTCGGCGATCAGCCTTCTTTATCGTCCAGCTCTCACTTCCATACATTAGTACTGGGAAAACCATAGCTTTAACTATACAGACCTTTGCCGGCAAGGTGATGTCTCTGCTTTCTAAGATGCTGTCTAGGTTTGTCATTGCTTTCCTCCCAAGAAGCAGGCGTCTTTTAATTTCGTGACTGCTGTCACCATCTGCAGTGATCATGGAGCACAAGAAAGTAAAATTTCTCACTGTAATATTATGCATATTACAAATTACAAATTAGCTAAATTTTGTTGAGGTTCCTCAAGGGTGTGAATATGATTTCAGAGATACTCATCAAAACAAAGGAATATTCAACAGTGGGTAAATTTCAATATATTTATTCGTTTTAGGTTCATTTGATTTATTTCATTTTAGCTTTTGAAAACTTTTCTTTTACCTCAACATCCCAAATAGTTTATTTATTTTTCCTTCACAGTACATGGTGTAGTTTGAAAGAGTGTCTTTGCTATGTTGATAGACTGTAACAACATCAGCTCCTATCTTCCCTGAGCTTTGGTCCTGATGGAAGTTGGTGTCCAAAAACTTCTGGAGGCAGAGCTGGCCCATCCATGACTCCTTCTACTGCTGGTGGAATGCCCCACCTCACCAGGAGTGTTCTGCTGTGCTGCTTGGCCGCTCATCTTCTCTGCTTTTGGGGCAGAGAAGACGAGCATCAAAGCCTTGCAGAATGCTCCAAGAGGGGTGTTCTAGCATGCAGTGAAAGTGGGAGTGTGGGGCGCAGCGGAGGCGGGTGGTACAGGGAGTGGCACATTTCCATTTCACCTCAGGTGGTGAAATGGGATGGACAGCCCCTTTCTGGAGGACCACAGTTTCAATCATCCCTGCCTTATAGAACTAGTGAGCACATTTCCAGCAGGTCTGAGTAAGCAGAGGAAACAGTTTCAAAGAACAGAAAACAGATGTAACCTTTTTTTAATTATTATTGTAGATGCAAAATGCAAATCTTCTTAAAAAGTGCATTTTACAAAAGAAATCAGCCAACTCGATGTTTGCTTGGATGAATACATAACTTTTCCATAGCATGGAACTGATACAGGAAATGACCGTTGGCTACATACAATGGTTTGGATTATTATTATTGGGGAGGGGAGGCAAGGTGTAATGTTATAACAACTTGCTAAAACCAGAATTAATAGGAGATTGGATGGGCAGTCAGCCTGACAAATGCAGCGAGCATCCCAATTTTTGTCATTTAAATGTGACAAGTGACCATTAAAGTTTGCTTTTTCTCGCTGAACAACATTTTACTTGACTGGTTTAAAGATACTCAGCACTTTCTTGGACAAGATACACTTTTTAAAATGGTCTTCCTTTAGGCTATTTGCAAAGACACACAAAAACGCATTGGATTAATTATCTTGAAACTGGATAACTCTCCAAAACTTAGGAACTTCAGTACTTTTTTTTTTTTTTAACCTAGCGTGCTTCTGATTAGTGGTGTATCAGAAAGATGCTTTGAAAGATGAATATTTGAACCAGAGCATTTTGCATAAAGCAGTTTATACTGCTGCATGTTGCTCTATTGCAGATGCCTCTAATTTAAGAGCAGTCCTCCTTGGTATTTACCACTTACATTTAAAACATCACAAATAAAAATAAAATACCAAAACATCCCCACATTATAAAATGCTATAATAGGCAGCTAAACTAAACAGCCTCAAAACATCAGCATAAAACATTACAGATGAAAATCAGTTACCAAAAAACGTAATACTGTACTGATTCCACTTTCGGGGAAAAATAACCAAGCAACAGAAAAATAAGCTCATTCTTTTCAACCCACCATATGCCCAATCAATCATACAATTAAACAAACCAATCCAATTAAATTTCCAGCCTCTTATACAACAATAAATGCAGCTTAATCTAACTACAGCAAAAAAATACATTTCACTCAGTTCCACTCAAATGCACCCTTACATAACCAACACCTCCACAACAATCAAACAAGTAAAGACTATTAACCAATGTGCTCAAATTTCACTTTTGTAGCACACTCTCTAATCACATTGCCCACACTCTGCAACCACTCCCATAACAATAATCCCCTCACTTGCTTGCCCCATGAAACTCAGACAAACTGGACAAATACTGATGCAATGCACATTAGCAGGTGCCACAGAACAGACTTCCCCCCCTGCTCATTCCCCTAAATCTGCTCTGGAGGACTGGGGGACCCCATCACCAATGAGATTTGGGGGGCATGTGGGCAGAAGAAGTGCTGTTGCACAGGCAGATATCCTCTTGGTAATGGGCCAGCTTCATTACTTTTAGCTTATAAAAATGTTTCTGGGCTGATCTCTTTAACTTCACTTTATCAATAGCAGTGCACAGCAATCAGGCTCCCCAGTCAGCATAGAATTATAGAATTATAGAATCATAGAGCTGGAAGGGACCCAAGGGTCATCTGGTCCAACCCCCTGCAATGCAAGGATCTCAGCCTAAAGCATCAATGACAAATGACCATCCAACCTCTCCTTAAAAACCTCAAATGAAGGGGAGCCCACTAGCTCCCGAGGGAAACCATTCCACTGTCAAACAGCTCTTACTGTCAGAAAGTATTTCTGTATTTTAGTCAGAATCCTATTGGTTCAACTCCTAAGCTCTAGAGCAGGAGAAAACAAGCTTGTACCCTCTTCCATGTGACAGCCCTTGATATATTTGAAGATGGCAATCTTATCTCCTCCCAGTCTCCTCTTTTCCAGGCTAAACACGACTCTGAGTATATTTCCCGTACCCAGCTCCTGCAAGCGTTCCTCATAAGGCTTGGTTTCTAGATCCTGACAGGAAGGCCCAACTAAAAGCCCCCAGAAGTATGAAAAGCTCAAGAAAAAACCTTGTACTCCATTTGTAAGAATTTCACTGAAATTTTCTCTTCCCTTTGGCAATTTCTGAAAGCAGTTTCTTGTCTCATTAATTGATGGAGAATGGCAAAAAAATGCAGGATAGGTTTTCAGCACAACACTCCTGTCAGGAGAGGCAGACATTGAGCATCTGATTATCACTACTGTATAGAATAAGGGTCATTTAATTTAGTCTTTTGAATTGATCTGGCTCTGCTGCATCTACCTTCAGTGGGCATTTTAAATATTTTTAAAAGGAGTTTGCAGAGCAATTGCTTAACCTCTCAGTTTTCTTTGTTAAAGGTTTACCCAGAAGCCATTGCAGAAAGGATGCTGCATAAATCTCTCATATATATTAATAGTGACTTCTCAGATACTATGTGTCCAGTGCACTCGCTCCTCCAGATTATTTCTCTAATGGAAAGGGGTATGTGAGAGAGATTTTTTTATATTTACAGGTTTGTCAAATGCAGTAATCCATTATTGTTGGTAATTGCTAGAGTAATCTCAACTCATTGGTTTCCAACAAAGCCTCCCAGACTGACATCTCAACAAATTGGAAGTTAAGTGTAGTATAAAAGCTATTAACAAAACCTGACTGCCTTGTATGGCGGCATTAGATTAATGGTTAGAATGATCTAGCCGCCTGTTTCTACCTTCTTTAAAAACAAGAGCTGCTTCTTCCGAAAAATAAAACAATCATAATATCCCCTCTATTTAAGGGTTTTCAGTTCTGGGCTGTTCAGCTGGACCTTTTCAGTTGTGGAAAAAGATGACTGAAAGGGACACAATTGAGGTTACCTGTTATTCAGGATCTAAATTAGTTGATTGAATGAGGAGAGGACAAAAGGAGGAGGCAATTCAACTTTTCACATGTTTACCAAAGGTGTGAGGCCATGGGGTGAGAGCAATCATACTTACTGGCCACCCTCCAATTCCAAACATGCCTGACAATTGCATGTTCCTTACATATGAGAAGAGGTGCATTCAGAGGTATGAACACCCTCTTCCTTCACAAGAACAAAAAGCCTGAACAGGCCTCTCTTATGACAGATGGGAAGTATTAGTGCCCTGTCCTTGTTGGGCTCAGACAGCAGCAACATCCAAGGCCACCTGTCCATTGGCTGGTGGGCCCTTCTTGGAAAGCAGACATTGACTCTGGCAGACTGCTCTGTTCTGCAGTGATGAAGAAAACCCCCAGGTCTGCTTGCTTTCACTGCACTGAGGGCTCCCCCAAACTTTTTTTTCTTTTCAACAGTTGTGTGTTAAGTCATACTGCTGCCATTGCTTTGTTGTTTGAAGATCCTGTATAGCCGAAGGAGGTTACATTTTCATGATGAAATTTCTGTAGCTGCTGGGCAATGATTGTTTGCTATAATCTCAGTTGCAGGGTCTGCAAACAAAGAAGTTCATGGAACATACTTTAGTGAGGGTCAGTGTCATGTTGAAGAAATCCTGCAGTATTTGGCTGCAATGGGCTTTTCATCTAAATCAGGGCAACTGTCTCACAGCGGAGATACAAACCACTTTTCATTTCATTATGTTGCTGGTTTGAGGTAATCACTGTGTATTTCCAACATGTGCATAAATAGGCATGCAGTTCCAGCGCTGACAGGCAAGCCTGGGGAGTGAAGCCAGAGCTATTAGACGTGGTGTAAGTAAGTGACATCTCTTCCTATTCACATCTGAAGTCATTCTTCTTTAATGCTTCAGATTTATTTATTGGCTAACAGATTCTATTCATCATGCGAAAGGCTGGACTGGATGAATCCCAAACTGGAATTAAGATTGCCGGAAAAAATATCAACAACCTCAGATATGCTGATGATACTACCTTGATGGCAGAAAGTGAGGAGGAATTAAAGAACCTTTTAATGATGGTGAAAGAGGAGAGCACAAAATGGGGAAGAAATGGAGGCAGTGAGAGATTTTACTTTCTTGGGTTCCATGATCACTGCAGATGGTGACAGCAGTCACGAAATTAGAAGATGCCTGCTTCTTGGGAGAAAAGCAATGACAAACCTAGACAGCATCTTAAAAAGCAAAGACATCACCTTGCCGACAAAGGTCCGTATAGTTAAAGCTATGGTTTTCCCAGTAGTAATGTAGGGAAGTGAGAGCTGGACCATAATGAAGACTGATTGCCGAAGAATTGATGCTTTTGAATTATGATGCTGGAGGAGACTCTTGAGAGTCCCATGGACTGCAAGAAGATCAAACCTATCCATTCTCAAAGAAATCAGCCCTGAGTGCTCACTAGAAGGACAGATCCTGAAGTTGAGGCTCCAGTACTTTGGCCACCTCATGAGAAGAGAAGACTCCCTAGAAAAGACCCTGATGTTGGGAAAGATGGAGGGCACAAGGAGAAGGGGACGACAGAGGATGAGATGGTTGGACAGTGTTCTTGAAGCTACTAACATGAGTTTGGCCAAACTGCAAGAGGCAGTGAAGGATAGGCGTGCCTGGCGTGCTCTGGTCCATGGGGTCACGAAGAGTCGGACACGACTGAATGACTGAACAACAACAACAACAACCAGATTCTATTACAGTTTTGTTGCCGATAAATTCTTTGCCAGTGACTGAGGATGTTTTCAGAACTGAAATTCTAAGTGTGTGCGTGTAGGGACAGGAACTATAGATATTTGCTTGGTGGGTTTTGCACCACCCCTCAACCATCAGTTTCCAGGGCGGTTTGCCAATTGCACAATGAAACCTGATGCATAAAAGCAACAAAACAACAGTTGCAGCTTCTTGCGTAATTAAAGTAAACTTTTTGAACCCGGAAGATTCTGTGGAAACTCCCTTCATGACTGAGAACCCTGCAAGATCTCCACTGCAGAAGTTTACTTTAATAAGGTGAGGGGCTCTGAGAATTATTGCAACCTAGGGGTGGGGCTAACTGGCTCTCCTGTACAGACCCAACTATACCCCCTTTTGCGTCTTACGGCAATAATGCCTGAAGTGGGCATCTAACTCTAGTCTCTTTGTGCTGCTTAAAGCTTTCTATCTCTGAGAAAACGCGACTCTGCCAGAATGCATGATAATAGTAGGTATAACATTTCCCCCTGGCTGTCACCAGCGCATGATTAACTTGTGCACTTGCTATGCTTAAAGGAAACGGGGCATACAGAAATAATGGAAGGGCTCTTTAATGGCCACGGCCATCCCATAAATATTTCAGTGATGAAAAATAATTCCCATGATGTTTAGAATAAGGTCTTCGGAGCCAGAAGAAATGATGGGCTTACTTCTGCATCCCCATCAAAGTATAAACTCCAGGTGACCATTTGCTCATCACTTCAATATTGATTGCTGCAAATAACAGTCAGAGAAAATGAAATCTGATCCTTCCTGAATATACGGTAAGCACCAAGTTAAGTTTTTTCAGGAAGGAAGCTCCCACCGGATTTTGCTTCTGGTATTGAGTGCTGCCAGAAAGCCACGAGGCTTTAGAAAATTTGAAATGTAGATCAAAAACAATAGCACTATGCATCTTGGAGTCAGGAGCAGATATTTTGTTGCTTCATCATCTTCTTGAACTTGTGTAAAATCTCCCGTCATTCAAAATTAATCAATGCAGTGGCGTTTGTGACTAATTCAAGTATTTTTCTGGAATTAAATTTAAAAATAAAGCAAGACACATTGGAGAGCTTTAGAAAGTGGGAAAAGGGCAAGCAAGAGAGCTGCCATTAAGAAACTAATGGCATTTTAATAGGCAGAATTTTCATTGTATTTTTGTGATTGATTTTCACTTGTAATATTTTTTATGTTTAAGAGAATGCTTTGTTTTATTGCTCCTTATCCTGCATCAAGTATAGATCTGTATTATATTTTGCATTTGATTTTCATTTGATATGTTTTATTTTAATATTATGTAATGTTATATGTGATGTTTTAAGGTATAGTGTAAACTGCTTATGATCTATTTTTTAAATAATTACTGCATTTTCACAATACCGTAGAATTGTGTTTAACAAAATACAGTGTTACCTCCTGTTGCGGACAAGATCATTCCGGGGCTGCGGTTGGATCTCGAGGTTTCCGCAACCAGAGGGATCGATTCTGCGCACGCGCGTGGGGTGGTAGAGCGCTTCTGCGCACGGCAAAAATCCGGAAATATACTTCCGGGTTTGTCGCTTACATACCCCAAGTTTATGTAAGCGGAGGTACGACTGTAATAATAATAATAATAATAATAATAATAATAATAATAATAATAATAATTTATTTATACATACCCCGCCCATCTGGCTAGGTTTCCTCTAGTCACTCTGGGTGGCTCCCAACAGAATTTTAAAAAAGAATCAAACATTAAAAACTTTCCCTATACAGGGCAGCCTTCAGATGTCTTCTAACTTTGAGCAGAATATTTAAATCAGTTCACTTTTCAAAAATAAGTAAACAAATAAAAGGTGTAATGCAACATCTATCTGGCAAAATATAAAACAGAAATGTAAGTTATATTTACATACAAGACTCACTCAGCAAGATGATGAAAAAAGTACTCTTAAGCTAAGCCCACAGTTCTTCAGTTCTTCCAAATTTGTAGATAAGGGTGCTGAAAAATATCAAAGCATTCTGAAAAAACACTGCTAAGCCTGGGTAGACATTAATATTGTGGGTAACATATGCTCCAAAAAGGATCCACATAGAAGCTGATAAAGAGCCAGACATGAGCACCTGTTCTTCCTAAACATCCATCACTGTAGCTGTCTCCTCTCACCTGAGCATTTGATACTGCATTTATCATGAAAAAAAGCTAGAGTAGAAAACACTCCACAAGTATGGAATGCTCTGGCTTAGGGTAAACTACTGCTGCATCTATCATTATCCACCAACCTGTAAAAAACAGAATCCCAGCTACCACAGAAGCAACTCACATTCAAGCCACTGGAAATTGTCTAAGAAACCTGCCATTTCTCAACTTCAGTCTGTCTCATTTGCCTGTGTTATTTACATTAGATTTTCATAAATCTCCCAAGTCTTGGAAGACTCCCCGCTCCGCTCCATCTGGGACTGTCACCCGGCTTGCTCTGCCGGCCGGAGGCATGGGGAGACTCCTCATTGTGCCAGCTGTAGTTTGAACCCCATCCATTGTGGATCCTGGTTTTCAAGTTGAAGATTAAAAATCCACATTCAAATCCTTTAGGACACCCCCTCCCAAAATTGGGAAAGAGAATAATAGAAAAGTTTAAAAATATACCTTGAACAGCTTCATAATTCCATGGTACTTTATGGGTTTTATCTAATGCTGCTCTTCCACTGCATTGGGGGTCCCTCTGAGCATATTTTGTGGGTTCATGAGGAGAAGACAGATAAATGACAGCTCTCTTTCCATATAAAGTTAAGTGTGGTGTTCTTCTTTAACACTGCGAATAGAAATGGAATCAGGATGAAGCAGATGTAGAAAAGAAGGCTTGTGAAAGTGAGACAGAACAGAAATAGACTGATGAGTCCATCTCTAAGAGTGAACTATCAAGATCTTAAAAATAAAATGCCTGGCTACAATAGAACAATTTCTTACAGGGAATGTTTCTGTTATGGCAAAGTAGCTTGCTGGACCAAGCAGAATTTTTCACGGAAGACATAGCACCTGGAAGAGATATTGGGTAAGTCAGGTATGTTCTGAGATAGCACTTGACAGGGCGGAACATTTCATCACTTGCATGCCAACGAGGTTAAATTGCCAACTTTGTGCTGTTCATTTGTATCTGTCTAAAGATGGGCTTTAATCAATTTAATGCAAGGGGAAATTAATTCAAAAGGTTTCTTTTCTTTTTTGCTTATCCTGATCTAATTTGCACACTCTGTGCCAAGGTGTGGCATTGGATATCATTGTTTCCACATCCCATTGTAGTTGAAATGCTGTGTCTTAAGCTAATGGAATGTGGCTAAAAGAAGGGGAGTTAATTTTCCCACGTGAAACAACCATTTCTACTAAAACATCACAAGCATAAACATATATATCACATTGCATCAAACACCATCATTTTCATTGGAGGCCCCCCAACTGACAACTGGAACTTAATATCCTTATGAGTAAATGTTTAAATGTGATGAAGGACCAACACTGCAGACTGCAGACTTTTTTTGGGGGGGGGGGCAGGTATATTTTGCAGCATGCCATTGATGGAATAATAGTACATTAGTGGTGGATTTATGCTGGACTATTCACACATCCTTTCACTTTATCAGTTCTGTGATACTTCCCTGATGTTGTCAAATTATTGCTGTCTTGGATGAGTTGTAGTCTGGCTATGCCAAGAATCAGCCTGCAGAGCTGGAGATTCACTCACACATCCAAACCCAAATGGATCTTGGATTTGGATCACTCCCTGAAACGTCAGCAACAAAAAACAACATTAACTAAATGTTCTCACCAGCCCCTCCCAGTGCCCACCACCTAGAATCACCTTCTGAGGGTGAGATGACCCTGCAGAACAAGGTAGAAAGTAGCCTAGGGGGTTGCAGTGAGAAAGGAAAACATCCTCCTTTTACATCAGTGGACATCACCAATGGATCAAAAGCACAAAGAGCATCCATTTGAATATCAAAGAATAAATAAGCAATTCGGTTGCGTTAATTAGCTCTAATAAGTTTAATTTATCTGCCGGTTGTGAATAAAAAGTTGCGGAGTTGGATCAAGCGAAATGCATATATTATAGAAGAAATATTGTGAAAACAACCCAGCACAAACAAACTCACAAAATTCGCTCTGCACATTAATTTTAGCAACTGCTTTATTGCCTCTCTTTCCACAATTCTCCACTAAAAGCTTCCCATATACTTTAAACAAACACTCCTTTTTATTGGCTCCAATTATAAGGCATAGTGGCCACTTGGTGCACTTAAGGACCATTTTGGTCCATGCGCTCTATCAAGTGAGCGCTTTATAGGCATCTTATCTACAGTGCCAGCACCTACACCTCATTAGCGATGTGGAGGGCCTTTTCCATCAATGGACACTTTCTTGGCAGGTCCCATTACATATCTCTGGTGTAAGATTATCACAGTCTGATGCCGGCAGATTTTTAAATGACTCTTTCCTGCTATTGCCGGAACAATCAAGGCCGATTCATTTGTAAACGGGGAAAATATCAGGATGCAAATTATTACAAGAATAAATGAGAGGGATCCATTTGCTGAGATACTGGCAATACTGATTGCAATGGACTCCTCTCACAGCATGCATGGTTCTGCTGTGTGAGGAATCCGCCATCCCTCCCTGTGTACGGAAGCCGCATTTGGACTATGAGCAAGCAACACTCCTGGTGCTTGGAGCCTCTGCTAAACCGGAAATAGCAGCATAAAAAATAGCTTCCCATAAAACTCTGTTTTCTTTCTTTTGGTAACATGGGGGAGGGGGGTTGCTGAAAAGTCGTGAATGCGTCAGTGCTTAGTATCCCTCGCCCAGCAAGGCAGCTGTACACAGAGGGCTGATTCATAAAAGCATCAGCCACTGCTGCTTTTTGTTAAAAAGGATCTGATGGATGCCTGCTATGTCAATGGAACAGAGTATTTTCTATGAAGTAGGAAGAGAATGACTTTGACTCGTTCTATTCTGCAGCTGCATAGAGCAGAGCAGAGACCCTGGTCCTGATGGTAGGGAGATGATGAATCTGAGGTGGTGAGGTGAGGGAGCTCAATGATTGTTTGGCAGAGGTGAGTTTGCTCAATAGGTTACTAAAATTCACCCTTTTGCTCCTGAATAGCAATGGAGGAGGAAACTGTTGTAAACAGATTAATACACAGGATTTGGCAGTGCTGACCCAATCAAACTCTGCCTGCCCCCTGCATTGAGGGCCCACTTATGCCTGAGCCATCATACATTGTCAGGTTTTTTGTTTTTGTTTAAAGAGGTGACTAATTCTACATGAAATTCTTCTCCCTCCCTCTCCCTCCCTCCCTCTCCCTCTCTCTCTATATATATTTGGGAAAGTGTTTGTTTGTCTGTCTGTCAATCTGTTCTCCATAGGTTTGATCACCTCTCAGGATATCCATGGGCAAACTCAGCACAAGGGTTCCCAAGCTGGTGGCAGCAGTGTTTGGATGCCAGCTGCCATTTTGAATCAAGACGGTGGCCTGAAACATGACTGTGGCATGACTTTGCCCATTTTCTGACATAGATTCCACCACCTCTCGAGATATTGTCACAAAACTTAGCACGAAGGTTCCCAAGGTGGGGGCAGTGAACTTCATTACTGCTTGGATTCTGCGCATCATTTTGAACCAAAATGGTGGACCGAAATGTGACTTAGGTGTGACTTTGGCACAGGTTCGGCTGCCTCTTGAGTTATCATTTACTTGACTGCAACCTACATCAAGCGCAAGGGTCTTTACTTTTGAGTAAGCATGTATAGGTTTCCACTGTGAGGCTACAATCTCATCTGCAGTTACTTGGGCTTAAGGCCTATTGAACAGAGTTGAACTTCCTTAAGTTATGAGTGAACATGCATAGACTTTAAGATGATACAGTCCTTAAAACAGGGATGGGGGACCTGTAGCCCTACAGAGGTTGTGTGATTGCAACTCCCATTGTTCCTAACCAGTTAGTCAGGTTGACTGATACTGATGCGAGTTATAATTCAACAACATCTGGAGTGCCACAGATTCCCCATCGCTGCTATAAAAGTCATATAAAAATGCTTGGTGCTTTTATATCCAGACATAGTTTTTCAAAGATGGAGAGAAGGGCCATTGTTGTGTGGAAAAATACTTCCTTTGCGTGTAAAAGTCTCCAGGTTCTATTTCTCCCATCTCCAGAGAGTGTTGGAGAAACTGCCATCCATGTAGTCAATACTGAGCTAGATGTACCAATAGTCCGACTCTGTAAAACAGTCTGACTCACAGCAGGTTCCTTTGTTCTTAATGTTATTCCTACCCTTAATGATGTTTTATTTCAGCAACTACAGTTTTGGGACTCTCAGTGGGAACAGGAGGCAATTAGTTCATCCAGACCTTTAGGACCCATCTCCCAAAAAGTTAAAAGCAAAGTTAAATTCAGTGCAAAATTAAGTATCTCCCTGGAGAGATCATTAACACCTACCAATTAATTGAGACAGTCACTAAACATTTAGTACCTAATGGGCCATACCTAGTAAGAATGGATAGAATTGGATGAGGAAAATAACATAGAAATTTAGCTAATATAACTCATTTTCAATATGCATTCTAAGAACACAAGAAGAGCCTGTTGCCTCAGGCATCTAATCCAACGTCGTATCTATGCCAACATCTTGTTCTCACAGTGGCCAACCCAGATGCCTACAGAAAACTCAAAAGCAGGACTTCTGATAGTGGAGGTAGTATGTAATGAAGGTGACTAGCAGCTGTTGATTCATTAGAAGAACCACTTTCAGGCACTCATTCTAAATAAATGTTTACCCACTAGATGGAATGACCTTTGGGAGACAGTTCTGGGAAAGGAAGAGCAAAATGGCAGTTAGCCTCAGCCAATCTGATGAAGTCTTGCCTCTCCCTAATCTACAGCCATGTGATAACACTCTGACAGATGCCCCCTCCAAACAGAAATGGCACTATTGAGTGAAGTGTAAGTAAAACCCCTGAGAGGGTTATTGGATATTTCTCCAGTTGTGAGTTTCAAGGAGAATTCATCTTCCTCACAGGATAAGATACCAGAGTTTTCTGGGTTACTATATTTATAATCATAATTATTAAATGAATTTATAGATTGTTTCATGGCATAAAGCCATCAAAGAGATGTACAAGATAAAACACAATAAAATAAATACACACAAGCTCTAAAAACAATAAAATTAATTCAACAAACTCTAAAAACAATAAAACCATCCACAGAAATGCTAAAATCAACAAAACTTCATTTGATATAAAATCGATCTTCCATAAACAACAGGGGCTACACCTCAGGGAAAGTCTGAGAATTACACCTGGGTCACACTTCAGCACTGAAAATCAGTAGAGGATTCCTCACATTTTGCCTCATGTTCATTGCAGCCATTTTCATTATCCAGGAGGGCCTCTGGCTTTGGTTACATTTTGGAGGTGGTTTGGGCAAAATGCCCTTTAAAAATTAAGGAAGTGGTAGATCTTGCATGGTTAAAGATAATACTTACATAATTGTAAGAATTGAGCTGCCCCATAAATGGCTCAGACCATGCACCCCACTTTGGTGAGGAACAAATGGTTTTACGGGGTTTGGAGGAGAGAGGCGGAGATATAGACAGACAGACAGAGATTAAAGCTTGTTTTTATGTTGCAAATAGAGTGAATAACACATTTTTCACTGGAAGGGATCTTGAACATCTGAAAAGCAGTGTCTTAAGTTAAAAGAATTGAGGTCTCTCTTCTCCGTAGCAACCATTTACAGTGAGTGAGATTCTGTGGAATCCAGCAATACAAAATCATTTCACCCATCACTGGAAGCGCAATCATCTTGGCGTTGGGATAGGGTTGTGTGTTAATGGAGTATGGCAGCCATTTGACAGAAACTGAAGGAGGGAGGGCGGGGAAAGGGTGATCATTTGAAATGAAATGATTAGAAAGTTTGTATTGGAGAAGAGCAATTATACAGAGCGGGATTTGATGAGGGCAACTATTGTAACACTCCTTTGCTTTTAATTAATAGCTTGGTACTTCATCACCAGAAATAGCCATGACTCAAGCTTTCATCTGAAATATATTCCTGTCCTGCAGATCTGGCTTTGAGAGTTGTTAGTGACACTGAAATAATAAACTCTAGCCAGTTTTGTTCCTCAGTCTACAAAGCACAGTTGGTATGTGGGGAGTAGCAGCCAGCAGGGTTTTTAATCCTTAGACTTCTCCTTTGCAGGGCATGGAACTAATTGAAGAGCTGTTGATGACATTTTGCTGTTATTGTTTCAGTGAAAAGAACAAAGACAGCATTGAGCTCTCACTGATGTGCAAGCAGGCTGTTATCAAGGCTTCACCCCAGACCCTCACAGCAACACCAGCCACACTCTGCTTGTTGCCAGTAAGCAGCGCAGACTAATAGGATAATGGCTTTTCTTCCCCATTAGTGTTTTGTACTGTCAACTCTGTGAACTATGACAGTGAAAAGGCAAATTGCAGTGTTACCATGATGTAGGAAGAGATTGGAAATGAAACAGCAATTACTATCAGAAATCTAAAGCCCCCTTCATGGAATTACTGGGGCGTGAGGCTACACTGCTGACTTGGCCCCTGATATTCATGCATTGAGCATGGATGTCTGCATGGATGTCAGTGTATTTCCAGTGGAGCTGGAATCCTGTGTGATAAGCATTCCAACTTTGGGGGAAAGCCTATGTTTTTACCCTGCAGACATCCATAATCAATGCATGGACATTGAGAGTGTATGTGTGAGAGAGGAAGCCATGGAAACACAAGACATCGCATCCACTTTCTGGTAATCATATGAAGGTCGCTTTAAGCATATGTGAAGGGGTTGCATTCACATTTTGAATATTGTATCCTAGTTTTGAGGTCAGATCTAGCGACCAAATTCAATGGAAGTTTCACCAGCTACATTTCAGCACACCAGGCTGCTGTTCCAGGGCCAGTGAAACAGCTGATACCCTTGTTAGCGAGGGAGACAATTCATTTTCCACTGTTGTATCTAGCTCTTCAAAGAAAATATCCCATTCTGAACGAAGAAGGAATAATAAGTGAGAGAAAGACTGGTGTCAGAATCTCCTCCTTTAGGTTCCTTAGGATCCTCAGAACCCCAGGTGGTCCTTTAGCTCCAGAGATTGCCTGGTGGAAACCTCAACTCTAGGGCTTGGAAATACCTTTTTCATCACAGGATCCCTTTTCTATTTTTATTTCCAAGGTGTGGGGTTCTCATCCCTGTTCCTCGTCTAATTGCCTATAGTGTAGTGATTCTCTTCACCTACCCATGTTATTCTGCAATGTTCCCTTACTGACTTAATCTCTTTCCTCCGATTCTAATTGCAGCCCATCCAGGTTTTTTTCTGCCTTTCTTGTCTTGTCCCTTCTTCCGGTTTCTGTTTCCATTGTTAAATTTCCTGGGGCCTCTCCAACATCCCCACCCCCACACATCTTGCCTTTTATGTAGCCACTCACATCTGGCTAATGTTTTACAGCTGTTGCCATCCACCTGCCCCCCCCCCCAGGCTCACTGTCCTGATGGCCTCCTCCTACTGGGTGGGGCAGATCTGTTGCCATTTTGAAAAAACTCGACTGAGACTTCCCTCCCGCTATGTGCATTGATTTTGGACACATTTTAACGTTTGTAATTTGTACAATGTGTCACAGAGAAGGGCACCCTAGAGTTAAAGACTGAAATTGAGGACTGATCTTGTGGAAAGGAGAAGCATTTGAAATCCTTCCAGAAGATCCCATGAGTTTGTCTGATTTGTCGTTGCTGCTGACAGAGGATGAATTTCCCCCCTCTGTCATATTGAAGGGCAAAGGGTATGGGATGTGGAACCATCCACATGTTTTTATTTGCCCAAAATGACAAGGCTGGAAGAAAGATAAAGTAAAAGGCCACAGAGTATTATGAAAGGAAGGAACCCCAAGAGATTAAAAGTGACAATGAACTATAATACAGGTGAGGTGTCATTTTTATAGAATAAAGTGTGTGTGTGTGTGTGTTTTCTATTTTTTAAAAAATATTATTTCCATTTTTGGTACTGTAAATTATTGTTCCTAAAGTTACTGGACTAAGCTACAGGAAGAATGTGTTCCTGGGTATAATCTCTTCCCTCTTCTCCATGCACTGAAATCCCAACCCCATCCAAGCGAAATTTGAAATGGTTCTCTTGAAAGGGAGACCTGGGCAGCTAAGAGTGCCACACATTTGGGCAATGTGCCATAATAGCATCACATGGTAAGGGAGAGCCTTCATTCTTGAAATAGTCAAGGATAAAGTAGTTAGGGATTTACAGACTTCCCTGTTATCAATAGTTGGCACCACCCATGAAGATTAAGGGGAGGCACCTGTAGCTCAGGGTTAGAGCACATGGATTGCATGCAGAAGTTTCCAGGGTTAGCCCCTGACTTCCCCAGCTAGAAGGCTCTCAGACAGAAAATTATGTGAGAGACTTTTGCTGGGCTCAGATGTTTCCAGGCTCACAAATAGAAAAATCATCTTCTAGTGCTCAGAATTTTAGGCTTCCCATAAGCATCTGGTTCGCCACTTTGACAACAGGATGCTGGATTAGCTGGGCCATTGGCCTGATCCAGCAGGGCTCATCTTA
This sequence comes from Lacerta agilis, assembly GCF_009819535.1. Taxonomy (NCBI): domain Eukaryota; kingdom Metazoa; phylum Chordata; class Lepidosauria; order Squamata; family Lacertidae; genus Lacerta; species Lacerta agilis. The sequence continues at coordinate 88,409,743 of NC_046313.1, forward strand.
TGTCCTTGTGTTCTTAGTATGACCTTGTGAAAGGCAACATTCTATGTTGCAGAAGGTGGTGTGAATAGTGCCCAGAATTTCTAGACGTACGATAACTTGCACATATATACAAAAGTGAAGGCCTCCTGTATTATCTCCAAGACCTTCTGCTCACTACCTTTAAGATTTTGAACTTAGCCAATATTTAGTTTACAAATATTGCTTCCCAGCGGCTTCAAAACACCTCAGTCATTCTGAATGTCTGACTTCTAAGATTAAGGCAGCAGCCTGTACACACCTATCTGGGAATAATTCCCATTGAATTTAATGGGGCTAACTTTTTAATAGGCAAGTATAGGATGACACTGTTCATCTTGCAAACTTCTATACACTTACTTGGGAGTAATTCCCACTGGGCAGAGTGTATAGGATTGCACCATCAGTGATTTCCATTAGTGTCTAAGGGGTACTTCTTTTAATCTGCTGTGAATCAATGGCTTCTTCTTCTTCTTCTTCTTTTGCCAGTCTTGACAAATACAATTTAGATTATGCCACAAGAGGATCCTCTTTGTTTTTAGCAGTTAGCATATATTTCAGAGATGGATCCAATGAGGAGACAGATGCTAACGTAATGGGCACTCAGTGTGAATGACAGTTTCAGATCAACAGATCATTATTTTTCACAGCAAGCCAAAACAACATTACAAAACCTCAGTGCCATCCACTTCAGTTTTTGGTAGCTTTGACTTTCAATGCTGCAGTAAGGGAACGTTTCTACTGCTCTGCTTGTTCTTTGTTGGTAGGATGATATAAGGTCATTATAGCCAAGTGCTGTTAGTCTGGAAGAATTTTAAAAAGCCAGCATGATGTAGTGGTTAAGAGCGGTGGACTCGTAATCTGCTGAACTGGGTTCGCTTCCCTGCTCCTCTACATGCAGCTGCTGGGTGACCTTGGGCTAGTCACACTTCTCTGAAGTCTCTCAACCTTACTCACCTCACAGAGTGTTTGTTGTGGTGTGGGGAGGGAAAGGAGATTGTGAGCCGCTTTGAGACTCCTTAAGGGGAGTGAAAGGTGGGATATCAAATCCAAACTGCTGCTGCTACTCCTCCTCCTCCTCCACCTCTTCAAAAGAATAAGGTATAAACACAACATACCTTATGTCCAGCATGCAAGTATCAAGCAAGGGGAAGGGGACGTGACAAAAGTCATCGGATCTGTTTCCATTTCAAGTATTCCAGGCCTGTACAACCTGCGAGCCATCAAGCCCATCATAACCCTCAAGTCATGCCTTTGTTATGTGGCAAATCCATTAATTGTCTGGTGCAACTTACTGGTGCAGTCAACACAGCCAAACCAATAACAATATATCCAGAGACAAAGCTGAAATAGAGACAGGATCAGGGGCATTTCTAGCCCCTTGCCTGCCCGGGGCAGGAAGCCAAGAGGCACCCCTGGGGGTGGGGCATCGCAGTGTGTGCATGCATCATGACGCACATGCACAGCCCGACACCCCGCCCCCGGGGATGCCGGGCAGCAGCTCCTGCCTGCGCAGGGGAAAAAGGGGAAGCATAGTGGGCGTGTTCTTCTAACTATAGAAGATCACCCTTTAAATCAATAACCTACATCCCAAAGTGTTAATGTTAGCTGGTGTACTCAAAACAAACTTGCCCCAGAGGAATGCTACTGGGAAATATTCTTTCATCACTTGAGGGTCTCTGTACAGGGCCATCATTCTGCAAACTGAAAGGTTTTGCATCCTGTTAGCCAGAGAAGGCATCTGACCTTCAGCATAACAAACATTTTTTGATGACTGTAGTAACTGCCACATGTTTCAACGGCAAAACTTGCCTATTCCGTACAAAACAAGAAAGAAACACTTCACACTCCAATATTACACTCTGTCAGCTCTGTAGCAGGTCATTAATCATGGTACCACACTTTTCTTGCAATGTTCTTCAGGCAGACTTTCTTTTGTCTTCTCTTTGCTTCCCTTCTCAAAAGATTCCTTAAGAAAGGAATACGAAAGAAAGAAAGAAAGAAAGAAAGAAAGAAAGAAAGAAAGAAAGAACTGGTAAGGATTAAATGCCAAAGTTTCATGAAACCTCAGAGCACTTAAGTACCTGCTTTGTTCTAGTGAGAGAGTAAAGGAGTGCTCAATAAAAATAATGCATCTGCCCATTGACGATTATCACTATAAGGTCCACTTCATCTCTTCTCAGGTGGTGAGGGAAAGGGTGACTCTTTCCTGCCTCAGAAGCAGAGCAGAGGAAAAGTGTTATGGCTCCAATGATGTGAAAAAACCTGTGTACATATGGTATAAGATATCCCATTTTTAAAATTTTCATTTATAACAAATATACATTTCAGCAATAATTCAACATTTCAAACCTCAACTTCCCTCCCCCTCTTTCTGCGGCTCAAATTTATTTTCACCACCCCCTGCATATTCCAAATTGTCTCAACTTATTCTTTTACTCATCTGTTTTCATATATGTTTTAGAAACTGCAAGTTTTTACAGTAGTCCTGCTAATCTCTTAATCTATTTGCAATTTGTAAATATTCAATACCGGGATGCGGGTGGCGCTGTGGGTTAAACCACTGAGACTAGGGCTTGCTGATCAGAAGGTCGGCTGTTCGAATCCCCACGATGGGGTGAGCTCCCGTTGCTCGGTCCCAGCTCCTGCCCACCTAGCAGTTTGAAAGCACATTAAAGTGCAAGTAGATAAATAGGTACCGCTCCAGCGGGAAGGTAAACGGTGTTTCTGTGTGCTGCTCTGGTTCACCTGAAGCTGCTTAGTCATGCTGGCCACATGACCCTGAAGCTGTACGCCGGCTCCCTTGGCCAGTAACGCAATATGAGCGCCGCAACCCCAGAGTCGGACACGACTGGACCTAATGGTCAGGGGTCCCTTAACCTTTAAATATTCAACAAACCATTTCCATTCCTTTATTTAAAAAAATGTTTGTTGCCTTGATTTCTTATCCTTCCGGCAAGTTTCACCATTTCTGCATAGTCCATTAATTTCTGTATCCATTCTTCTCACATCAGGACTTCTTTCCATTTTTGGGCAAATATCACTCTTGCAAAGATATCCCAGAATTTTGTTCAATTATTACTAAATCCTAAATTACTAAATATTTTTGCAGTGTCATGGAGATTCTGATCGTCGGTGCCCATGAGACTCAACAGGGAAGTCTATTCCCCACCCACACTGCAACACATGGAGATTTTCAACCCTCCCAGGGTAGAAATCACACTAAATAACTCCAGATGTCCATCAGGACATTGATGACCTTGATATGCTGCGGGATCTCTGCATCTCATCTAGCAAGGGAATCAATCCATAGGTGGATTGTACTGACAGTGTAGGCTTTCTATGGCGGGTGGGGGTGGAAATGAAGCCATTTCTTCTTTGTCCCAGAGGCAAAGGCAGGATGACACTATTACCGATATGACAACTGTACTTTCTCTCGAAAGGTTCTCAAACATTATTTAATGTAATGCTCTTCCTCTTTCAGTGACCTTTGTAACAGGGTAAATATGGCGGAGCAATATATACGTGCAGTACTTTTTCAGCTTGACTGCAGCATGCATCATAACTCATAAATTGAGTTGGAATAACTCATAAGCGATGGAAGCTCGCTTATTTCGTTCTAGGTAAGTAAAGATGTTAAGCACACCTTGAGGAAAACAGATTTCAGATCTTAGTGCAAGCACACAGCGGCATGGTTACAGCCTGAAAGAATGAGCGACGGAGGGGAGGAGGGAGGTGCTTTAATTGATGTAAATGAAGCATGTTGATTCAGGTTAACAACCATTAATCAACCCTACTGAACAAGTAAATGAACTCTAAATTAAACAAATCCTGCAGCATGCTCCCATAGTAGCCTACCCCCAAAACAAATTGGGCAACCCTATTTTAATTGCTACTGTCTGGAAAGGCAACAAGTGAAAGTTCAAGACTCAGAGGAGTGCAGGCACGCACAAACAAAAGGAGAAAACAGAAAGTATGCTGATTATGCAGACATTTGGGCATCTCTAAGCCATGTCTCTATTCATGTTCTTGTCATCAGGAGAGGGGGCACAGGGTTATGCTCAAGCCACGTAAGTATGAAGGGAAGAGAGAAGAAGGAACCTGCTGTGGTAAAGGCCAGATGACACAGCAGGTGAAAAGATCCCACAGGTCCAAGAGTGGAAGGATGCAGGAACCAAGGAGTACAAAGCTATAGCAAACCTAGTTAGGAATGGAGGTTTGGAGTGACAATCATCCACTGCTTAACTGCATCTTTACTTTAGGATTTATTTGCAAACATCTCACTTTATTAATAACAGATGCATTCATACCCTCCAATATTTCTCCAATGAAAATAGGAACGTCCTATTCCATAATGATAATTATACTATTTATACCCCACACATCTTACTGGGCTGCCCCAGCCACTCTGGACAGCTTCCAACATATATAAAATCATAATACAACATTAAACATTGGGGGGGGGGACTTCCCTAGACAGGATTGTCTTCATATGGTTCAGGGGTTGGATAACACCATATCCTCCCAACATTTCTCCAATGAAAATAGGGACATCCTAAGGAAAAGTAGGACATTCTGGGATCAAATCAGAAACCAGGACGGCTTCTCTAAATCAGGGACGTCTCTGGAGAAAAGGAACACTTGGAGGGTCTCTGCATTTGGGTTTTTAAAATAGTACATGCCTGGGGTAAAGGGTGACAGCAGCAAGACTTACCCCTGTCCTCTTCTTGTTCATGGGTTTTTCTGCACATAGCCTACAATATGCACATATGGTGGTTGTGTAGGCTTCAAGTAGGAGAGGCAACTAGGCTATGGGGATTAAGATGGGGCCAGGGCCAGCCCAAGATGTTTTGCTGCTTGGGGCAAAACAGAAGACTGTGTCCCTGCACCCACCTCAGAGGCAGCAAACAGTGCATTCCTCATGGGCCCAGATCTGCCACTCTTCTCAGCTGTGTCCCCAGATTGCCTCATGCACTGAGCCTCCTGCCAATGTAATTCCACTTTTCCCCACACTGATTCAGTTTGGTCACATGAACAGGCCAAATACAGGACAAAGGGACAAGGGTCCACAGGCTGTGCACATGAGGGTGGTGGTTGTGAGAATCACTGCTTTTGTCCATTTCAGAACATGGACTTTATAAATGTTACCTTCTAGAAGCTCTGATGACTTTCTCTCAGACAGGATCAAAAGTCTATCCTTTTCCTTCTTTCTCAGCATGTTTTCCCCCCTTCAAAAGTGTCAGTTCTCAGGATAAGCTCAGCTTCAGTTGATAATATCACAAATAATCCTCTGTACACTGAATAACCTTTCAACATAATGATGTCCTGCGAATCAACCCAGACCAATACGCCGATTACTTTTGATCCCTTCAAAAAGGCACACCAAGTAAAACAGAAACTGAATTCTAGAATATGGTCTGTGATCTTGCAAACGGAGAGAAATTCTTTTATGCCGTGCACCTAAGGCTGGTTTCATTGCTCATACTCCACATATACCAAAGCAATCCTAAATCAAGTCTTAATGTACCAGGGGCATTGTGAATTGCCTGGGGTTTTTCAGTGTTGATTTTGGCTGTATAAGGCCTGAGCTCAGTTTTCAGCTCAGCGATAGACTTTCTGGGTAACGATAGATGTGTCTTTCTCTCCCTATCTCAATTGTCCATCTGTGAAACATAAATAGTAGCTTGATGTTACAGGGCTGTATAGATGACAGAGAAGAATGATAAAGCTGCCTATATGCTGAAAGGGTTGTAAACACTGAAAAGAAGCCATTCTTTTCTGGTGCCACATCCTGGGCTTCTACCTTGCACATCAAATCAAAACATTTTGCAAATAACTGAAAATTGCAAACTGCAATTCTGCTTTGTTTGTTATGTTCCAGAGATCAGAATGATTTCAGCTAAAGTAGGAGCGGTTTTCCCAGTAGTGATGTATGGAAGTGAGAGCTGGACCATAAAGAAGGCTGATCGCTGAAGAATTGATGCTTTTGAATTATGGTGCTGGAGGAGACTCTTGAGAAACTCATGGACTGCAAGAAGATCAAACCTGTCCATTCTGAAGGAAATCAGCCCTGAGTTCTCACTGGGAGGACAGGTCCTGAAGCTGAGGCTCCAATACTTTGGCCACCTCATGAGAAAAGACCCTGATGTTGGGAAAGATTGAGGGCACAAGGAGAAGGGGGCGACAGAGGACGAGATGGTTGGACAGTGTTCTCGAAGCTACCAACATGAGTCTGACCAAACTGCAGGAGGCAGTGGAAGACAGGAGTGCCTGGCGTGCTCTGGTCCATGGGGTCACAAAGAGTTGGACATGACTAAACGACTAAACAACAAACAGGGAGATAAATTCACCATTTTTCAATAGAGCAGCTTCTCCTCAAGCTGGGTTTTTCGAGGGAGGGGCTTTCTGTATGTTTTTGCCAGCTATCAAATGAATACAACCTGCAATTTTCCACTTTTTATTCTAAATATCCAGGTCAAATGGTAATTTTACTGGACTGGATAACATAGGCTTGGTTGTTAATGTGCTCTTCGCTGACAATTGAGGGCATTCAAAAGTGTGCTCTATTATTTCTCTCCTTTTTAATATATAGGTCCAATATTTTCACATCTTTTAAGGGCATATGTGCAGTGATTCATACAGGGAACAAACACAGACAGGGTTTTCTTTCTTAATAGATTGTGGCTGTTTTCCCTCCAGCCCTTTGTTATAACATATTCCTGAGGCTTTGTTCCTCTGGTAGTGTTTTGAAATCAAGTTTAAACTGCTGGAAACACAGCAGCATATGAACTGGAGCTACTTGAAGAAAAGTAAAGGAAACAGAAATTTAAAAGAGGGGTAGCAATTCATGGACATGTTCTGAATCTTCACCATGCATATTTATAAACAAGCAGAAGAATTTGGTGCAGAAAACTTTGTGGCTATTTTATATCCAGAAATGTAACAATCAAATAAGCAAACAGACAAAAAAAAATGTTGGCTGGTTCAAACCGGCATTTATAAACCAGCAAGTGATTGGTTGCATAGGCTCTGGTTCGACTAGCTCCCTGCTCCGCAGGTAGCGCTGACCCAGGGTTCAGCATAGGTCAGCCAAGGGTGAACACCTGGACAGCGGAAAGCCGGGGACCTGCTCTATCCGCAATCCAAATGTCCCCCTGGACTCAGGCACAGGCACCACCCCCTCTCAGGGGTTGAGCAAACCATCGAATCCCTGGATTCCTTTAATGGAATACCCTTCACATAGGGATGGCGAGAGTGTTCTCCCATCCCTATCACCTGAACCAGAGCCTATCCGCAACCTTACAAGTTGTGACAATTTGCTACATGGCAAGAGAAACGCAAATGGCAACAGCTAATCAGCCAAGTGAGGAAAATCCCTGCTGTGCCCCTGTCCCAACGACAGATAACACACAACGGCATAGCACAAGCCCTCAAAGTAGGGAGAGGTGGGCGGGTGTTCCAATGCACACGCTGAAAAGAGGAATTTCAGGGTCACTTGCATGGGTATTTGTAGGTCCCTCGATCTGTTTAGCTTGCGTCCCATTGGCCAGATTGAACCCTGCATTGAGGGACCTACTGATTGGGTGTTGTGGCTGTCAATCACTCCCACCCACAACACAGGGATTTGGGTGCCAGATCTCACAGCAATACATACCCTCTTTAAGGGAGGACCCGATTAATAATCAGAGCAGATAAACATCTCTCCCCCTCCCCTGGCTCCATTGCCTGCATTCCAGTTTGTATCTTGCCTTAGACCAGGGGTAGGCAACCTAAGGCCCGTGGGCCGGATGTGGCCCAATCACCTTCTCAATCCAGCCCGTGGATGGTCCGGGAATCAGTGTGTTTTTACATGAGTAGAATGTGTGCTTTTATTTAAAATGCATCTCTGGGTTATTTGTTGGGTGTAGGAATTCATTCATTATCCCCCCCCCCCCAAAAAAAATATAGTCTGGCCCACCACATGGTCTGAAGGACGGTGGACCAGCCCATGGCTGAAAAAGATTGCTGACCCCTGCCTTAGACTGTTTAACTGAAGAGCTTCATTTATTTTCCACCCTCACTCTCAAAGAGTTTTAGGACAAAGGAATCAGCCACCACTCTCTCAAGATGGTGAATTTGCAATTCAATACTTCTCACATGATCCAAAGGCTATTCACTCACATGTTTGGTAGCACAACAATCAACGCAGTTAGTGCTCAGAGAGAGCTCTTCTTGCTTTTCTGAAGCTTCAATGGAATATTCCAGTTAAACCCTTCCACCAATACACAGACATTCCCATTTCAGTGTCAATTAAACCAATTATACTTAACAGTCTCAACATACCAATGAGGTCCTGGATTTGCAATTTTTTGGCAGAGATGAGTCCCTTTGCATGTTTGCAGTCAGACAAGAGGAAGTGTGGATGAGCCCTAAGATTCCACTGAGTATTTATAATGTGGATGAGGATCCTTGAAAAATATTATCTCTGTGTCAGTGCTGCAACCACAAAACATTCAATACATTGGAGACTATACTGGCAAGTTCTAAGCACTTTATGTAAGTGCATCTCTAGATTAATGTACAATGCAAAGTGGAAGAAAACTTCACTGCTTTCTAGCTTTCTGGCGGTAGTGAAACTATTGCTTTGGCCTTCGACCTCAATTAGTTTGCTTCTGAACTACCCAAATGGCCTTGCAGAGCTTTTCCGCACCCAGTCATCTTGCAATTAATAGCACTGACTTTTTGTCACCTCTACTCATGATCACATCCAAATCTCTTTTGTTGATGGATTTAAGGTGATAACAAATTTGTCAAGAATCTTCTTCAGAGAGGCAGGAAAGAAATCACAATGACCTCATATGAAACAGTTTTCAGTTCTATTCATCAGGACAGAAAATGCAAGAAAGCCACCACAAATTCACAGAATTGTTAAGAACTGTTTAATATGTAAATAATATTTAACTCCTTAATATGTAAATAATATAGTATTCATTTCCTTCTCCCCCTTCCCCTCACACACAGAGAGCCGAGTCATAAGTTTTTCCATTTCACAGAAGGGAGCATTGCCATAATTATCTCCAGGAGTTATGTCATGGCCTCAGCAAAATGTCTACCTCATATCGCTTGCTGGCTAATGTCCCAAATTTAACTACCTTGTGGTATCATTTCTAACTGCCCTTTAATGCTGTTTCTGTGGGGGTTTTTTAAGCACAATACTATCCACTTGTGGTGAGCAATGCTGTCAAATCTTTTAATGGTGTTTGAATGGCAAATAAACCTAGGTAAAGTAAAAAAGGAACAGACTGTGCATGTGCAATCAATTTTGCGTTTAAGGGAGATTGGGGCATGCTTTTGGCTTTCCCCCAAAGGCATCAACAGGATCGACTTCCACATGAATGTGGTTAAGTTTCAGCTGTAAAGAAATAATTAAGGTGTAGCATTTCTAACATTACTACCTCTGCTTTTATATACTTAGGGTGGTCATGTGTCCTAATTTGTTCAGGGCAGTCTACTGTTTGAAGGACTATCATCTGAAAGGCTGTCCAGTCCGTGTTTGGTGTTAAAATAAAATTAACCAACAATGGATTAATTTATTAAAACATTTCTACGTCCTCTCTCAGCCTAGGACTCCCGAGGCAACGAGCAACATTCAAAAACAATGAATGTGGCAACGTCATAAAACCTTTCAAATAAACAAAATAATCAATCAATAGACTCAGAGTCCAATCTTATCCACACTTATTGGTGAATGAATCCAATGGAACATAATGGGATGAGAGAAAGAACAGCTACAGCTGATCATGGGACATTGGCAGATTCACAGGGAGGACATATGAGAGCCAGAATCTCAGGTCTTGGATGAAAACTTCTTTTTGATTTAGGCATCGAATGTTCAAAGAGTGGGAGAATTTCTGAAGTAGAGTTATTTTGTATTAAATATTTCTTTTTTTACGTTAATTCTGTTGAACCTTGCAAACGAAATATTAGCAGAAAAAGAAGCAGTGCAACTTTGTGACATTTACCCATTTTTGAATAAAAAAGAGATATGAAAGCCAAAAGGGGGGGAAACAACAACCTTCTGTGTTGGAGAAAACATGTGTCCAAATGTGCAGAAGGTTATCTTTGCTTCACAGGATTCAGATGATGCCATTTCCATCTGCTCTCAAATCTGGCTCTCTGCCCAATCAATAACTCAGTTTTGCACACATACTGTATATTGCCAAGTAAGCAACACCCTCCCCACCACCACACTCACAGATTTAGAGATCAGGCTGTCTTTTATTGCTGATGCTCAAGTCAGATGCTCTTCATGCACAATGGAATCGTCTAAGAGGGGAGTATCACTGAAATATTTATTTGAAGTATTTTTTTAAAAATAATACAATATGGCCTCCGACCCTTTTTATAATACAATATGTTATTTATTGGTAAATGATATCCCAGTATTGAAATGGTGGGAAGGTAAGTGAGGGGTACTATTTGCTATTTGCAAATCAGTTGTTCTAAATGTAGAGAAATGAAACAGAGTGTATTCTACTTGTAAGGGAATGGGCAGCACAAATCTATGAGGGCCTACTCAAAAGTAAGTCCCATTGAGTTCAATGGACCTGGACATAGGCATAAAGATGCATGACATAGTAACAAATAGAAACAACACACCTGCCCGGTTTAAAAGGCCATACAGTGGTACCTCTGGTTACGAACTTAATTCATTCCGGAGGTCTGTTTGCAACCGGAAACCGCTCATAACATGAGGCGCACTTTTGCTAATGGCGCCTCCTGCTGCTGCTGTGCCGCCGGAGCGTGACTTCCGTTCACATTCCAGGGCAAAGTTCGCAACAAGGGGCATCTACCGGTACTTCCGGGTTAGTGGAGTGCATAACCCAAAACATTCGTAAGGGGGATGGTACATAACACAAGGTACCACTGTAGATTGTTTAATCATCCCAGGAGAATATGAATGTTTTGCCTGGTGCCTAAAGATATATAATGAAGGTAACAGATGATATTCTCTGAGAGGAACATTCAATAAAGGGGGGGGGGAGCTACTGCAGAAGATTTCAGGTTACTGCATTCTGAAAATGAGTATGGGGTGCAAGGATGTCATAATCTGTAATGTCCTGTGATTTATTACCCCTGTGTTCATTCCACCCAAATAATGCTCTGGGGAGTTGTGGATTCTTTGGAAAACTAGGATGGCATTGAGCTATGGAGAGAAGGAGGAATCAGCAAAAATCTGCCATATCCAAGCTTCTTCCATGAATAAAAGGGGACGTTCAACATATTACACAACCTCTATTAGCAGAAGGGATTCAATATATTTAGTATATATTTCAAATATGTTTCTTTTTTAATTTTTAATTTTCAGTTATATAGATTTCAGTAGCTTTACAATCATTGTAACATTTCAAAACTCGACTTTCTCCTCTTTCTGTGGTTCCTTAATTATTATTTTTTGCATTTCCTGCACATTCCAAATCAACTTAACTCATTTTTTTATTCATCTACTTTAAATATATACTCTTATGAAACTGCAGGTTATTACAATAATCCTGCCAATGTCCTTATCTGTTTAAAGTTTGTTTGTAAATATTCAATAAACCGTTTCCATTCTTTTATAAAAAAGTTTGTTATCTTGATTTCTTATTCAAATATGTTTAGAATTATTACAAAACTTCTAACAAACTGTGATGTTATTAGGAATCTCATAACTTTGTATTGTGTAAATGTTCATTTTTGAGATGAGAAACTGATTCATCTCATTGTGGTAGCTCACAGCGCAACCTATACAAGCCAGCTCAGAATTTAGCTCCACTGCATTCAATGGGACTTTCTCTCAGATAAGTTTGTGTAGGGATGTGTCCTAAGTGGGTGCTGATGTGGCAGAAGGATTTGAGAGTTTTCCATATGCTGGTTAAATGTACAGAAAATACTACCAGTTAAATGTTACATTCTGCTTCAGTTTATTTCTGTAGCTAAGTGGGCTGAACACCATATGGTGATGGGACACTATCCAATGGCTGCCGGTTGTACATCTGCGCTGAAAGTTTTGGATTGCAGATGAAATGTCCTTATGTATTTGGAAGGAAGGGGAGGATAGGAACACAGTGTAAATTGAATTTTTGAAAAATAGGTTGATAATCTGTTTATTTCAGCCTGTAGGCATCATCTAGAAATACCTTAAATGCATTGGCATTCCATCAGTAATAAAACAACGGGGCAAACATTTTGGGGATGCACAGAAGATTTTTTTTTTTAACTGAGAATATTATTTATGAATATTTCATGATTTTTAAAAAAGTAATTATTGCCCCCTTCTATTGCCACTGTTTTGTGAAATTTTGTAATCTGACAGCCTGAGAAAGATCTTGAAATTTTGTTATTAATCAGAAGTTTGCAGGCTGGTTTAACCCTCAGTTAGCCATGCAAGCACAGAAGACAGGACCTTTCACTGGTGGTCCTTGAGGAACTCCTTCTCACAAAACTTCAAATGGCTCCCTTATTTGAGATTATTAATGGGTGCTAAAGACTTTGCTGTTTTATTTAAATCTTATTCTGCCTTACATTCAGAAGAGATCTGCTTTGTTTAGGTAGACATCCAAGTACCTAGAAGCTGTGTGACATGATGGGAATGTCACGGAATTCTACTCAATAGTGATCCATAGAAGAACTCCAATGTATAGTTAGCAGAGTAAAAATTTAAACAAGTTGCAGAATTCCCCAAAAATAGACCAGAGGTACTTATATTTCATCCAGTGGAGTTTTACAGCAGTAAAGGTGCATGAGCAGAATGGTCACAAATCCAATACATTCAGGACTGGCACTGTCCATAAGAAATCCAGTTGCAGCAGACTTAACTCAAATTTACAATAACTTATAATAAGTCGAAACCTTGACACTAAGCACACTATGTACAGAAAACCACACCAGAAGGAAAAGAAAAAGAAAGAGAAAATGAAGCCCAGGCTCCTTCTGGCCTATATTTATAGTCAGCATGACCTTGAGTAAAAGAGATAACAGAACCCGTTTAAGCCAGCTGCACTCGGCTTCTCTGAAGGTAAAACCCAAATATCACAAACCTTCTGTTTGTTTCTTTCACACAGAGAAGCTTCTAGAACCCTCTTGAATTAAGTAGAATAGGAAAAATCTCTCCATATCAGATCAATACTTTCTGCACTAAGAAATGCAAACTGACAGGGAGGTGGGCTTGTATCATCCGGCACTTATTCTCTCTATTTCTTGGTGAGGCAAGACCACTTCAAAGAAAGCATTGTGATTGATAATGACTGTTTCTCAGGATACAAAGCTTGTTGAGTACTCCTTTGATAAACCCCTTCACTCTGAGTAGAGTTAAGAAAGTGTTCGGGAACAGCAGTTAAGCTGCAATCCCAAAGGGGAATGGGGGGGAAAACAAGGAAACATCAATATCTAATAGCTCATCTATAATGAATGTCCATAAATGGGCCATCTTATTGTTAGTTCAGGTTTTTTTTCTTTTCAGCAGCATTAATATGGTACAGGATAGATAGATAGATAGATAGATAGATAGATAGATAGATAGATGATAGACAGATAGATAGACAGACAGACAGGCAGGCTTAGCAAACACTCATAATTAAGTCAGCATTTTAAAAATAGAATTTTTGATTCACGTGGAATAGCATTAATTTCGTATTCTTCCCTAACAAGGCTTAGAGAAGAAATGAATCATTTATTCATGCAAAACTAACTCACATGAATCATTTATTTATCCAGGTCTGGTAATTTTGCACTATATAGTGCTGAGACAAAGTGATGGTGGTGGTTTGCTAATGTTTTCATCAGCATTGGAAGCTGCTTCCCTTTACAATGATTTTTTTTTCTTGGAATTGCTGTGAAAGGACTAAAAAAAGGTCCACCTCTTCAGGATCATTGCCTTTACTCTGAATAGGCTTCATTTGCCTTAACTGGCATTAGCACATAGCAAAAATAAATAAATGATTAGCTATGTAACATCAGAAGCAAAGTAGAAAGGGACCCCCAGGGAGCACAGCTTTCGGATATTTTCAGAGCAGGATGAAATCATCTCACACAGTGTCTGTGCTCGGGGTGATAAACATGGGTATGGGACAGCATATTTTATCCTTGCAACCCTGTGAAGTAGACTAGGCTTAGACTGTGACTGGCTCAAGGCCACTTGGTAAATTTCATGGCTGTGAACCAGAGGCACCAGCTTGCGAGGGTGATGGGGGGCAACACTGTGAGTGACGTAATGCGTGTTGCGATGTCCTGACATTGGGCGTGTGACATGAGGACCTTTGGAGGAGCTGAGGGCGGAGCCAAATGCAGTGGCCATGCGGCTTCTATGAGTGGCAGCTCCTCTACCTCCTCCTCCTGGGACCGCCACTGATGGGAGGCTGCTTCCACCTGTTAACAGAAGCGGAAGCGTTAAGCTTATCTGTCTGGTAGTAAGTCTTATGGATCCATTGAAGTTTAGTTCCTTATAATCCATATAAACCTTTTAAAAATGGTAATAAACCAGAAGGATATTTGTGTACATTAGTGGTTATTTTGCTGCGTTAGAAGGCTGGAAATCTTAACTTCAGAAGCACAGCTATTTTAAAGATTGCTGCAATCTTTATAAAAATAAAATGAAAGCATTTCTGAAAAGCTCAGAAGTGAATGGAACCTATTTTTCTTTTTAATAAAAAACACAATTATTTCTGAAAGCAATGCAAGATGCTTTCATCTAGGCAAGCATTTTGTCATCAGGAATAAGCAGGCGGTTGTCTTAGCAAAAGGCTATATCAACATATATTGCCTGAAGCTGCAAAGCTGCATGCACTTACCTGTGGTTGGGAGGCCCTGCTGAGACCTGCTGGGACTCCTCGTCAGCTGTCCAAGGATGCTGTGTGTTCACATGATTTGCAGGTGTGAATTAGTCGCCACAGATTAATCACAGATGACCCAAATAAGCTAGTGGAGATGGTTTATATGACTATAGTCCCAGGGTATGGTCTGAAGGCACATGTGGCCACCAATTTGCTTATGCTAAGCATGTCTGGGTCTGGTTACTGCATCTCTTCCTTTGTGCCCTTCAATCTGTTCTGGGTGTTTTGCCAACCTACTGCAGCAGTTTCAGGGAAAGCACGGGGTGTGTACGGGGAGAGAAAGTGTGTGGGAGTTTCATTGAGCAGGTGGAAAATCTTGTGCTGATGAGGTGAGGAAGTTCCATGCCACCCAAGGAATCCTATATGGAAATGGGTGGTTTCTCATTTAGATCCTTGCATATACAGCCTCTGGATGGTTCAAGGCTGGTTCTGTCCGAGGTGATTAATCTATGGTGGCTGACTCCCAACCACAGATAATCTCTTGCCTCTACTGTGGCTAATGAGTGGTGTACGCTCACTTGTGAAACAATTTTTGGTGAGCCCTGAAAATGCTGTGGCCAGACAAGCAAGAGGTTCTTTCAGTGCTTAATAATAATAATAATAATAATAATAATAATAATAATAATTCAGTTGTAAATGCTGTTTCCTCTGATGAGTATTTGTGGATCGAAGTAACTAACTAAATAATTATGTAATTATCTAAACAGAAAATTATGCCTGATTCGCAAACCGAAGTGGCTATAAATTTCTCCACATAGAAGAATGGGATTACTTACAATTGCACCCCTGAGTGCAAAAAAAAACCAAAAAAAAAACCCACAAGGACCAGCCTAGATGGCTCTAGCTCTGAGGCTCCCTATAGTGCCCTTAAATCAAAATGGATCCAATATTAGCCGGGGGATCCGCCCACACTACTGTCATAAAAGGGAGATTCTCCAGAGATCCCAGTGAAAGTCTGAAAGGTCAAATCTGCACTGCAGTTCAGCATCAGAGCAGTATATTCTAACTTAAACAAAAGAATCTTAACAATTGCAATCAGATAACTTTAACTAGGCTGAAAAAGCAATTATAGATTACAAAGGTGCTCCATTTGCCTCTACTGCCAAGGACTTGTCAAAATTCCAAAGACTATTACAAGCCTGTGTTTTAAAGGACTGATGCAGCTTTAAATTAAAATAAAAGCATTAGTGACTAAGAGGGTTCCTGGCAGGTAAGATTAAAGATGAGTACAAGTTGTTCTTCTTTCCCTCTCCAATATAGAAGAAGAAGAAGAAGAAGAAGAAGAAGAAGAAGAAGAAGAAGAAGAAGAAGAAGAAGAATTTTGGGATTGGGTGGCTGGGAGATGTTGGGAAGGAAACAGAGGGCTGGGTCCAAAGAACCATGGAACCAGTTTCATAAATGCTTTTGATTTTTTCCTCTCCGACAGCAATGCCCCCATTCTGCATGGAAGACCTCATCTGAAACCATTTGCAATATGGAGCCAAGGGGGGGGGAGGGAACATTTCAATGGATTAACTCAATTTAAAGTAGTTCCTTGTATCCCAGCCAAACCCTTTATATGAGAATAAAAGAGATGCTAAACTTACATTTGATGTTTGGCCCAGTCCTATGCATCTTTAGGAAACATTGCATTATGCATATATATCCACCCAGAAGGAATAGTTTGGAAAGGAGATCTATATGGAATAGACTTCAGAAACATTATGGTGGCATAGAAATACAGTGGTACCTTGGTTTACGAACTTAATCCGTTCCAGAAGTCCGTTCTTAAACCAAAGCGTTCTTAAACCAAGGCGTGTTTTCCCATAGCAGCAGGGGACTCAATTTACAAATGGAACACACTCAACAGGAAGCGGAACATGTTCTGCTTCCAAGGCAAAGTTCACAAACCAAAACACCTACTTCCGGGTTTGCAGGGTTCTTAATCCAAGTTGTTCATAAACTAAGCTGTTCTTAAACCAAGGTACCACTGTACTGAACAACTATCAGGACAATAGAGTCCTTATAGTATAACTAAGTATCCCAAAAATACAATATATGGAAAGTTATTTGGCTCTGGAGTGGAGATGGGGAATCTATGGGCCTCCAGATATTGCTGACACTTAAGAACCTCGCTATTCTTTATGGTCTCTATATCTTCCCAGTTTCTGTATAGTAACCCTCATTTAACACTTGGGGAAGTGATTTGCCCTGCAGAGCAGAGGACAAAAACTTTCTGTAGAGGAACTCTGTGTCGCATAGGGATGGGGGCATGAATGACTAGAGAACCAAGTTCCCCAGGGTCTCTCTCAAAGCATGGCAAACTTGAGAGTCTCATGGAAACTGTTGTTCAGTCGTTCAGTCGTGTCTGACTCTTCGTGACCCCATGGAACAGAGCACGCCAGGCACGCCTATCTTTCACTGCCTCCTGCAGTTTGGCCAAACTCATGCTAGTCGCTTCGAGAACACTGTCCAACCATCTCATCCTCTGTTGTCCCCTTCTCCTTGTGCCCTCCATCTTTCCCAACACCAGGGTCTTTTCCAGGGAGTCTTCTCTTCTCATGAGGTGGCCAAAGTACTGGAGCCTCAACTTCAGGATCTGTCCTTCCAGTGAGCACTCAGGGCTGATTTCTTTAAGGATGGATAAGTTTGATCTTTTTGCAGTCCATGGGACTCTCAAGAGTCTCCTGCAGCACCGTAATTCAAAAGCATCAATTCTTCGGCAATCAGTCCTCTTTATGGTCCAGCTCTCACTTCCATACATTACTACTGGGAAAACCATAGCTTTAACTATACGGACCTTTGTTGGCAATGTGATGTACTCCCTGCCATTTGTCCTACTGGACCCTCCACTGTCTGTGATTCTCCCTGTTCTGAAGATATTGCAGGATCCAACATAAGGATGAACAGCTTTTGTCAGGGAAAGAGTAGGCAAAAAAGAAGATGCTTTATCTTTCTTTGGATACCAAACTTCTGGGCTCAGCCTTTTATTCACTGGACTATGCAACCTCTCTGCAGAAGTCATGCAAACATTTTCATGTTCCTTTGATTGTTAATTTGACTAGTAACAGAAACACTCTGAAGCTTATTAGATCTTCACAAGGCCTCGTTTCAAGGGTAATTAAACAATTAATTATTTCTTTTAATGTTAATTGCATTTTTAATTTTGCTTATCTTCTGTCACAATTTACTTCAACTAAAATATATATATCCCACCTATATGAATGGAACAGGAAGCCGGAATCAGATGCATGATGTATGGCATTTAAAGGCAGGGGAAATATAAGAAGGGTGACCAACTCACTTTAAGCCCCTGAATAAACAACTAATTTATCCACTAATTTTATTGATGCAATTTAATTCAGAGCACAACTGTTTCAAGGAAGTCCATTGATTACGTTTGAGCTGATATACACCCCATTGTCCAAAGTTCTGTGGAGAAGACATATCCACAGAATTAAATAATTATGGGCCCAGGAATTCGTTATGAGCAAGGGAAGCCAATGTGGTACCTCTGGGTTTGCTGGACAGCAGCTCCTATCCCCATGGCTATTGACCATGCTGGGACTGATTGGAGCTGGAAGTGCAACAACATCTGGAAGAGACCATCAGTGGCTTACCTCTGGTTTTGAGTATCAGAACTTCATGGAGCTCACAGTCCTTCCATGTGAAAGCTACTCCTTGTTACCCTGGACTATTCCCTCTGCCCACCATTTCTGCATTTAGCCTGGCGTGTGGGGGATCCTTTCACTGCTGCTACTGTTAAGTAGTTATGAGTCAAAAATCCTTGCCAACCTACCACAAATCTCACAGGCTGCAAATAACTAGAAATCACAGGGGACAATTCTGGTGTTTGTAGTATAGCAGAATATGCACAGCTCAGCCCATAAGGAACTGTTTCTACTGGAAACATCACATTTCTTCTACGTATTTTTACAGCTCCTCAAAAAGCCTCCTTTCCTTTCAACTCTCTGCATGTTCCATTTTTTTCACTCCAGGAAAAGAAGGTTAAAGACTTGTTGATTTGAAGATGGCAATGCTGCTGGCAGCACAGAAGGCAGGCCCTGAAAGACAAGTGCCAAACTCTTAATTATAAAGTAGTTTTGTTGTCCCCGAAACTCTGTGTAAAATGGCTTTCTTTCATTTTCCCCTTGATTGGGATTTTATCTCAGAGAAATAGAAGTTTATCAGAACAACCTTCTGACTGGGCCTTCCGAGACCTAGAATGGAAAGGCTTCAATCAAAACTAACGTGCTTGTCAATAGGAAACCATCTACAATGGCTGCACTTAATACATTGGAGCGCAGGAATTGTTCCCCCGGAAGGACTCTGGGGAAATCCACTGTGCTGAGCCAAGAGTCGCTAGTCTAGTTAAGCTGACACAGCAATGATTGCTCACAGCCACCTAGAGCTTGATAGTCAAACTGGTGGTTCTTTATTTTAATTTACTCAGTTGTGATTTTCCTTCTTCCGCTGCTGAAAAGGTGTCCTGCCTAACATGTGACTCGGTGAGATCTATCACTGCGACCACAAGGAAAGGGGACACAGAAGAAGGGAGCTTGGTCTGAAAGAGACCTTGAAGAGCTTCTGTCCCTATCCACTACCTTTCCTGCTAGGTACATTTCATTAGATTGCCCCATTATTCTCATTAAATAAATGGTGTCATTGGCTGGAGGTGAGATGAGAAACTGAATGCCCATGGAGCGCTTTTCATCTTGACCTGGACAATGGGATGCTGAACTTCTTAGGCTCATTCCACCCCCATGTTTCAGACTTGAAATAATTCTCAGGAGCCAGCTCACCATTCTGCAAACTGAGTGATTATGAACACAAACTCTTAAATGGGTATAGTCATGCATGCCAGAAGTGCAAATCCCATTGCTTCAAAAACCAAAGAAGTGTGGCTGATACCATCCACTAGGGAACAATAGTGGGAGAGTGCTTTTGCCCTCATGTCTTGCTTGTGGGCTTTCCATGGGCATTTTTGTTGCCCAGTGTAGGGAAAGACCACATATTGTAACTCTGACAGTGGTGGCAGAGGCCAAGGGTGAGAAATGATCACCTTGTGTGGCCGGCTGGCATCAGGACTGGCCTAGGCTGGCTTCAAGGATTGCCCACCAATAAATTAAAATTAAAATGGGCTACTCAGAGACCCAGAAGAGCTAGGACCTGGCAGGAACAGTTCTCAGTCTGGTCTACCCCCCCCCCCCCCGTATTTTGTGGTTCTGCCCAGTGGAAAATAGGCAGTGCATGCATGCTGGGAAAATTTTCAGTCACTGTATTTGGGGCCAAAAAGGAATCTACCTGCAGATGTATTGGGCCGTTTGGAGTTTTTTGCCTCCCTCATAGCAATTAACACAACTTTGGAGGGAGAAGGCATTGGATCAAAAGCTAGCAGGATGGGTAGCCCATACCCAAAATTCCAGGGTGAGCTCAGGGTACCAAGGTAAGGAGGTCCAAGAGTAGGAATTCTGCCTGAAAGCCTAGATGGGAGCTGAATGTCATCCTGGTGGGATTTCCTTGTCAGAACTGCATCAATAGAGGATATCCGCTCACCAGGACTGACCCTGATGGAGATATCAGTCAGCCACCAGGCTGGCTGATTCAGAATACACACCCAGTGCCCCTGCCAAATCTGATCTACATCTGTGATCAATAAAGTTGTGGCCAAAGGGGGTGTCATGTCTTTCTTACAGTATTCATGCCGTTAATTCACATCCCCTCGGCCTGCTGTGTTGTGGTCTGCAATAGGGTGCTGGGCTACGCAGGCATTTGGCCTGATCTAGCACAATAATAACATAGCTATAGCTTTTGTGCAGCACAAGTAAAGAAGCATGAAAAATGTTGATTATTTGCATGCTTTGTTCTTAATCCCTGTTTTGTTGTTACACCCCACACTTACAAAAGGATTGTGTGTAGAATTGTGCTGCAAAGCTGGTGCTGCTATTATATAAACCTCCTCCTCTCTTCCTAGAAATCACATTAAGAATTAATTTTTTTAAAAAAAAACTTTGAAGGCTTTGCATGTAAGCGCAGTAGAACATGGTATGACCATTTCAAGTGCAAAATGGGATGTGGGAAGTGCGGATAGTGGTATGTATCAACAATCTTGTCTTGCTAAAGTAAAACAAGGAAAGCTTGTTGACGCTAGCTGAGCTCTCATCTCTCGTCTTAAGCAACATCCTTATTCTTCAATAAGAAATTGCTCTTATTTATCTAGTGCTGTGTTTAATGGTTCACATACAATCCTGTAAAACCATCTGTGTATGTTTTGCAACAATGAACTTGATTTGCTTGTTTATTTAATTTTAAGAAACACACACAGCTGAATCTTTACCACTGTCTTCTGTAGTCAAAACAAAATAAAAAATAAAAATAAACCCGGACAACACCATTACTGGTCCCAACAACATCAAACATACCATCTCAGGACTATTTAATTGCTCATCTTCTAACATTGCATATGCAATCAAATACCAACAGTGCCCTTCAGCTCTCTATATTGGACAAACAGGCCAAACCCTACGCCAAAGGATAAATGGACATAAATCTGCTATCAGGAATCACAAGACAGAGAAACCAGTAGGAGAACACTTCAATCTCCCAGGACATTCTATACAAGATCTCAAAGTAGCTGTCTTAATACAAAGGAATTTCAGAAATAGGCTGGAAAGAGAAGTTGCTGAATTGCAACTCATTACCAAATTTAAAACCATGGAGAGACCTGGTCTGAACAAAGACATTGGATTCTTATCTCATTATACATGACAAAGCTATCTTTAGTCATCTCACCCCTTGCTTTTTCCTTTAAGACTAATTGCAGTCGTTAACAGTCGTCAACAGGTTTTCCACACCCATCAGCCAATCACCCATTCCCACCACCCTTCTGAGTAATACCCCTCCCCACTCTCTCACTATATATAAGGGTCTGGTGACTTCTATTTCAGTGTATCTGAGGAAGTGTGCATGCACATGAAAGCTCATACCAAGAACAAACTTAGTTGGTCTCTAAGGTGCTACTGGAAGGATTTTGTTTGTTTGTTTGTTTTGACTATGGCAGACCAACACAGCTACCTACCTCTAACTGTCTTCTGTAGTTAGGCAACCTTTAGCTATAGGATGCTGAACAGCAGATTTCTATACATGTATGTAGTCTGATATCAGTCCTGTTAAGTTTAATGGTAATCTCAATGGTAACTGTGTATACGATTACAACCTATGGATACACTTTGAAGACAAAAACCAGGACACCATCTTCCTGTTTTTTCTCACGCTGTGATCTTGTGCATCAATTTCTCCCCCAAAAAGCGCTTTGGGTGGGGCATAGTGCCCAGAAACACATTTTGGGCAGGGGTGTAGAAACGTGGCGGCAGTGGGGGCAGTCTGCTCCGGGTGTCATTCTTGAGGGGGGTGACCAAAAGGCACACCACGGGGGGCTCGCCCCGCCGCCCCTGTGCATGGCTTGCCCTGCCCCCCCCCCCCCGGGTGCACGGCATGGCTGCCACTCCAGGCGCCCATGCAGTTAACTTTGCCACTGGTTTGGGGGCACAGTGCAAGATCGCAGTCCCAAAAATGGAAATCACAGTGTGAAATTGTGTGAGATTATACCGTATCACCCAAAAGGCCACTATTCTCTCGCTAGAAAAAAATGGGATGTATTGATTTTTCCAGACTTGTGGGGTATGCTACAGACATGGAAGCACAGCCTGCCTTTAATGTGGAAAGGAAAACCTCACACTCACTCTCTAATAACAGCAACATGTGTCTAAAGGTGCAGCAATCAGCTAGAAATTTACTCTTAAAAAATGTTGGATCAAACAGCAATCATGCCACCATGCCTATGCCCAGCTTGTCTGAGGCCCAGGGGAGGAGTCTTGTTAGAATAAACAAAAAAAGCAGCCAGTCCCTGATCGACCCCAGCGCCCATCTTAGCCCTCTGAGACCTGGGACAAGTGTACCTGGATGCCCACCCCCACTGTAAGTGTCAAAAGGCCTTTAGTAGCCATGAAATAATGGCTGTTCACTGATGTTCCCTAGATGCTCTCATCCTGTTGTCAGCGAGGCATACAATTGCTAGAGTGGGAGTATACAATCCTCCCCGTGCTATGTGGAGGAAACTTGCATGTGCTATCCATAAATAAAACCTTTAAAAGGTCCAATATATTTCCACCCATTTTTCAAATTTCCAAGTGCAGCATTCTGCCATGTGAACCACAATAGTCCCTATTTCATGCATAATGTCCTTCTAGCTCGCTTCCCTGACCTTCCACAAATGCTGTTTTTCTTCTTCAAGCTTATGCTTTTCTGTAAACGCATCACTGAGAAAGACTAGGGTGCTTCTTCTTCTTTTTTAAAAAAATTAGCTTACTCTCTTAACAACAACTACAAATGCCCTTAAACTTTTAACTGAGTGCATTTGCACTATCTGTTCGGTTACGACTATTTTACTGTTTAAATACACAATCAATTATGTATAAGGGACTTATGAATTAATCTATATTATCTATCTTAGTCTCATAAATATTGTACATGTTTTTTGCAAACGCTGTAACAACAGAGATGCTGACTTTGAAAGGGAAACATCTATGTTCTATGTCATGATACAAATAATTTTGGTGGACTTTTTCTGCAATATTCGTTTTGCTAGTGTGAACATGTTGGCAATTTCACCCCATTATGTAATAATTAAAAATGTATTTCACACATTGGAACTAAGATCAGGCCTTACTAACAGGTGGAGAAGATGTGTTTTATAATAACTACAGAAGCTGTTTGTTTTTTTGTTTCAGCAGGATCTTTGGAATAGTACCCATTATCCCCATGGAACTAATTATGTGGCAAAATTAAGGCACTAACAGGTTGGAGCAGAAGTTCAAGAGCTCAGTAAATAGCAATTACTACACTATAGACATCAGTTAAGTTGACATCAGCAAGAAGTTTAAAAATAAATCAAGGGTTGCAGTAAAACATTGAAGGATGGGCATGTTTCACAACGAAGGGGTGTTTTCTTGACAACCCATTCTTTTGCTTGCCTGGAAATAACAACTGTAGAACAAGTTCTTACTATGATATCCCCAATTTAATTCTGCAGTTCACTGCCTCTTCACAAGCCTCATTTTAAGTGAATGGTGATTGAGTAGAAGCCACATTTTGTGATTTGCATCCACAGCCTGTTAGGTACATTAACCAAACCTAACCTGGTACCATAGTTTGTTTTCTTGAGTTTTCCATTATATCTGAGGGTATGGTTTGAGTTTCTGCTTCTATCTTTGTATTTCTTACTATATTATTTTTATGCATTTTAATACTTTCTACTGCTGTGATCCACCTTGTTGGTGAAAAGTAAGGTGCAAATCCCATTAAAGAAGTAAAAATCGGTTGTGAAAGGAGTGAAACAACCATACCAACCACTCAAGGCCATTGGCTTTTCTGAAGGCACCAGTTTAGAATAACCAAATCCCCAAAAACAAAATTCTGGTACCTGATGAGATCTCTAGGTGATGTTCAGAAAACTAGGAGGAAAATTATTACCTAGGCTTGTAAATAGTTAACAGGTAAGTCCAGGAAACCAGTAAAAAAAATTTTTTGCTGCTTGCAAGAGAGCTGGCACTTTTCTTCTCCCAAGCCATGCAGATAGCCAAGCAAATGGCTACCGGTTAGAAATTTTGGGTTTGGACTAGTTTCAAATCGCTGCTTGCCCACATAATGTCCTATAAAGGCCACATAAAGGTGACAGTGCTGGATTACCAAATAGGTGGAGTAGGCACCAACCTACGGGCCCCTTTTTAGGAGCCCCCCAGCAAAAGATCAAAATAATATTGATTTGATCTTGAAAGAAAACTACAATCAAGCTTTCTTAGTGTTGTAGCATGGGGATAGTGATTCAGCAAGTGATTTCAGCTCTCTGACATAGCAGGCAGGAGACAGCTTCTTCATGTAACACTCTTTATTCAGGCAAACAAGACTGAGAGAGAAGCTACATTTATAGGGACAAAAGACTGGCTAGAAAGGATACATTTTGGAGGGAACAATCTCAAGCAATCACAAAACTGCCTTTTGGTGGGAACCAATAAGACTGAGAATCCAAATGCAGCAACTTGAATGAACCAATAGTAGCTGTTCCTTCTGGAACAGGAAGGCAGTTACTTTCCCCTAATGTGAATACAGACAATAGTAATACAGATATGATAACCCTTGAATCAATACACAACACTTAGTTCAGTGTTGTCCCACTAGAGCACATGCACAAGAGCCCTCCTGAGATTTCGACGGCCCAGGGGCCTCCACAGGGTTTAATCTGGCACTGTCATGTGACCTTAGACCATTGCAATCTCTTGTCCTGACTTACCTCACAGGACTCTTATGAAGATGTTGCCTTTCTCTGTCTTCCTTGTAATTTCCCCTCAAAACCCACCATCTTAGTTGGCACAGCCCCTTAAAATATGTGTAACCAAAATATAAAAATGCAGATTTTTCCTTTTAACCCTCACCTTGGAGCTCCCTCTGTTACTGATGACTTTTAAATTGTCAGTGTCTTAAGGCAGGACCCTTCACCATGTACTGCAACGCTGCCAAGCAAACAAATAAATACTATTTGGAAGCCTATCTCCTAGGCAGGCAGGTTGGTTCAAACGCTACTATTGCTAAGTGCTTAGGATTGGAGTTGAATGGCCTAGAAAAACTTTTGTGTAAATATGAATGAATGTCCCCCAAACGACTCAGTATACGATCCAGAGCAGCTAGCTTTCCTGCAAATCCCTTTCTACCATCTTCCTCCTGCTTCTGAGCACAGCCATCTAAAGCCCTTGTGCAAGTACTGATCATTAGCTGATATTGCTTGCAATCACAATGAGTTTTTCTCCAGCTCCTGCATTTTCCTCCCAGTATACAAGTTCTATAGTTTTACAGTGAAAACCTAGGGCTCAGTATTAGATTGCTTATTCCCATCTGATGGATTTACAATTGCAGCTTCAATTGGATTTCATGCATTATGGATTCTGCACCATGACTGAAAGCTGCTGTAGGAAAATCATATTTCCCCCCATATTTCCCCCCACATCTGTCTCTTTTTATTAAAAATTCAGGCTCAAATAGCATGCATAATTAAACAGAGCATCGCCATCAGCAGCACAAACTAAAATCTTTAGCAAGGATGAACCGTCTAGTTAGTTCCCCATTTTAAGCTTGATAATCTTGGAATCTACTTAGGCAAGTACCAGCCTCAATATAAAAGTTACATTACACACCATCAGTATCAATTTTTATTTTTAAATTTGTTTATTTATTTCCTAAAACTTATACACTGCTTGTTTTTTTTTAGAAAAAACCCTCAAAGCAGTTTACAAAAGATAAAACGGTAAAATCAAGAAAAAAATAGATTACTAAAACACATTAAATCTTTTTCTTTATTTCTTAGCTCTGGATATCTTAACACTACTTTGCAATATGTCAGATCCAAATTCAGGAATAAGGATAATGCTGGCTGAGCCAACCCAAGCGCTTCAAACAAGTTTGGTCTTTTGGTGCTGTACGTTTTGCTGGGATGCCAACTTATGTCACTGAACTGCACAAAGTTTGCTTCCAACGTAAGTGCCTCACTTCCCAACAATGTCTCCACCACACACCCCAGAACACCCCTTGTGTGGGCCTTGACTAAACTGATTTTGCTTGAGCCAATATGAGGGACTTATGCTGGTATTGCCTCAGCTGAGCGAGAGATCTGCCAGATCCTGACTCAGTTATCCTGGAGGATCTTGAGTTTGAATTGTAAGAACCTTAGTAAGGTTAAAACAAGATTAAGCATAAAAATGCAATCAAATGCAGCAGTAAAATACAGAACCTGCAAGGGGGGGGGGATACAACAGATTCCCAACCACTATAAAACCATCTGTGTTAGGGACAGCTAAAACAACCTCAAAAGGTCTAAAACCTTGACCAGCTGCAACCTAAGCAGATACTGATATTGTTCTTATTGATTTGTAGACTGCTTTGTGCCAAAATAGGCTTCTAAGCAGTTTACAAGTATAAAACCAATTATACGATATTAAAATTGAAACATTCACAATTAAAATATTAGTGTCTAATCTTTTAAAATGTTGTAAGATGTTAAAATAACATTAAATTGATGAGAGAATTAAAAAATTGAACTTTTAATTGGGCCTAAGAACAAATCGGAAGCAAGTAAAAGTGAGTGAGGACTGGCGTAAAACGTTCATAAGCGGTAAATTTATGTCCTGTGGGACTTCTTTCACATTTCATGGGCAAAACTGCAGGCTTGTTCACATACAGTCATACACTGAACAGAGTTTTGAGTTGTCTCTACAAATTTACAAGTCGAAACAAAATAGAAAATTCTTTCCAGTAGCACCTTAGAGACCAACTGAGTTTGTTCTTGGTATGAGCTTTCGTGTGCATGCTACTGGAAAGAATTTTCTATTTTGTTTCGACTATGGCAGACCAACACAGCTACCCACCTGTAAATTTACAAGTGTTTGTGTGGAAAGAGTGTACGCTTGTACAGCTCAGCTATTGTGAACACGGACTGTACACTTGTTGAATGTTACTTGCAAAAAATGATGCGAGTGTACAGCTCAAGTATTTGTGTGCACATATTGTATACTCATTCAATGTCACCTGGAAACAACCCTCAGTGACTCTCAAAATAAGGGTTGAAATGTGGTGAGAAGCTCAGATGATAGCTTGACAGTTTTTGTCAGGTTCCCTGAGCTCAGCAGACTTGCCAGATTCTCCCTCTGTAATCCTTTGGCATTCATCCATTATCATTCATGGAGCCAAGCCAAAATTAATTAGATGTCTATTACTTTTTACTCTGGGGTCACTGAGTAAAGGGTAATTTTTATTTTGCACTTTAGCTTGGATCTATATGCTACATTAAATGGGATGGCACACACTGAGTATTTGATCTCTGCTCCTCGATAACATCAAGGAAAATTTGACCATCTTCCATCATTTCAATCTAACATGTTTCTCCACCTTCTGCCAGCAGCAGCCAGTGATAAGCAGCGGAGAATGTAATGCAGTGGATGTCAGGGCACAGGTAAGTTGTCCTAAATTCCTGCCTTCACATCCCAGCCCTCACTTGCTCAGCCCTTCTCAAACACATTTCAGCTTTCATGTTTTAATTTCAATAATTTCTCCAACCAGTGCTTTTTTTCTGGGTATGTATGGGTATGCATACCCCTAAACATTTTGTGAATCTTTGTACTTTTGTCCATTTACTGTATTTATTTCCCCCGATTTGAACTATAAAAAGGTGGTTTTAACAACAACAACAACAACAACAACAACAACAACAACAAAATTATTTATACCCTGCCTATCTGCCTAGGTTTGCCCAGCCACTCTAGGCGGATTCCAACAAAGATTCAAAATACATTATAACATCAGTCATTAAAACTTCCCTAAACAGGGAAACGTCAAATAGTTGTTAATTTCTTTGACATCTGATGGGAGGGCGTTCCACAGGGTCAAAATGAGAGTACCCCTACCTAAACATTTTTTATAGAAAAAAAAACACTGTCTCAGACACATCCATTTCAGCTAAACATGAGATCTATGGGAACATGAGAACTAACAATGCCAGGAGAGTTGGGCAAAGGCCTTGTCAAATGAGGTTACCTCCCCATGTCTGTATCATAGAAACCACTCTCCTGCATCGGCTCCGTATTGCTGAGTCCTAAAACACGTAGTTTCCACTAACATGGCATAAGATTGCATTGTACAACCCTAGGCAACACAAAACTGTAAGTCATGATTTTTCAGCAGCAGGGGTAATATAAATGCTGTTAGAAATTTTTTCGCACACAGCGACGACACATTTTTTTCCTTGAGCAAATATATACCAAAGAAATTCAGCTGTGCAGCACTAACTATAACTCCATAGTAGCTCAATGGAAATACTTTGCTCTTATCTGATAACATTCAGCCCACTGCTTTTTACAAATATCTAGTGGAGTTTGCCATAAAATATGTAAGGTAAGCTCTAATTATGCTGCTGCTGCAGAACTTTAAAATATGTGGTGACAGAGAAGGTTTCCTGCCGAACAAGATGGCTGCAGTCTAGGATGCTGGACTAGATAGGCCCCTGGCCTGATCCAGAATAACTCTTTTTATGCTTTTATGTGTTTGGAATAACTTGTACTGCGTTGGCAACAGCTCTGGAGTTCTTTGCATTTGCAGGGAATGTTTGTCTGGTATAACGCAAGTGCCTGCAATGTGTACTACATTCTAGGAGATGAGTAAAAGCAATTACTTTGCACAAAGGGACCACTCTGTTATAAGAGAAGAGCCTAAAGGAGATTTTTATCGGGTATACTGGAGACTGCATTAATATGTAGCTGGCTGAGGCAGAGTGACCCTTCCCAATGCTTCTTGCATAAAAGATTCAAAATTGATCTTTAAGTGATCCTTTTTCCGCTGTGGTGATTTAACTGTGATGTATAACAATATAATTAAGTTTTGAATGCTTCTGTAATGTGAAGAATGCACATCACTTCATGGCCATTAAGCAATTTTGTAGCTGGTGGCTTGGAAGTTCCAGATAAATTCAACAAGATGGCTTTCTCGGGACCTAAAAGGGTCCTTTTATCAGTCTAGTTCGACAAATGAACACTGACATGCCGCAATGAGATTTGCAATGAGGTTCAGGTGACACGAAGACATTCAAATGAAAGTGAGGTCATGGTATGTATTTTTTATTTTATGTTTAGCTGATTGGCTAAGGGATTATCAACACATCCTTTTTTCCTGCTGCTTTCCTCCAGGGAAAGCCACTCTTTAGCACTCAGAGCAAATGACAATTTGGGCTTTCTCTGCATGGATGTTTGCTCCAATTTAGCACCAAAGAGTGGGTTTTCCATGGAAAGGACAAGGAGAAAACCCTCAGACCTATGCTTTCTAGGAACAGGGCAAGTGGAAGTGTGAATGAGCCCTAAATCTTCCTGGGCTCTTTGTTTTGGGGGGCCAACAGCTTTTCTCACAATAATCACTGCTCCAGAGGTTTGTGGTGTATGCGCCTGTCAAATTTAGAGCGCACTCTGCATAGGATTGCACCATTAGATACTGTTTTTATTTGGCTACAAAAGTGTGGTCATGTCATACTGAAATTCACTAAGGGTTCTTTTGTCTTTTCCCTCTTGATTAAAGCAGAGAGATGAAGGTAGTATTTTGTCGTCCAGAATCCTACACTTGGCTTTCTTTAATTGTAGGCACCCATATTTGCTGATTATGATATGTTTTACATTGAAAAAGTTATCAGGGCAACCTTGATCGCACAGCTCTCTTTGCAAAATAAGCATTTTATCTGAGCTTTTCAAAACAATAATCATTCTCTCCCACCCCCTTCTTAGCATCTATAAAAATATCTCTTGAGGGAATTTTGGTGAAGGGCAATTTTTAGCAAGCCGCTGCAAAAAAGGGGAAACAAATTAGCCCTTTTGTTACTGCCCTTTTGCTCCCTAGAGCTTCTTTCTCGCCTACCTGGGATTCAAGGGAGGTTGAAGATGAAGATTAAAATCATCTTAATAATTAATGTAATCAGCAGCTCAGAAGAATAATGTACACCCTTCCCCCGACGAAGACGCTTGTATGACCAACTGAATGACTGCATTAAAAAGCCATGAACCTAGACTTTCAATGCAGGAAAAGAAACCCCTCAAAAAACTAAACAAAAACCCACGCGTCTCATTCATTTCAAGGACCTTCTGGAGAAGTGTTTCCTCGGTAAGGGAGTGTTTATAGGCACATTATCCTTTTTTATTTTTTTAAAAAAATGCAGCTATGAATTAACAATGCTGTTATCTCATTACAGGGCTTGTTAACATGTAGCAATTACTATATGAATCCCTTTAGAAAAGTATGCTTGGAAGTTCTGTGAAATATCAAAGATAGATAGAAGGGTGGAGCTGTTCCTTTGCCCAGAGTTGAAGGAATAAAATGCTGGGGGGGGGGGAGTGCAATTCTGGTAAGACCCATTTAAAATTCACAGGCACCCATATGTTCCCATATATTTAACCGATACCATCAGTCCTAGAACTGAATTCACATTCGTGGATGATGATGATGATGATAATGATAATAATAATAATAATAATAATAATAATAATAATAATTTATTTGTACCCGCCCATCTGGCTGAGTTTCCCCAGCAACTCTGGGCAGCACCCAACAGAATATTTCCATGTGTGAAGCTGCTACTCCTTAACACTGCTTGTTTTGACATTTTAGGGCATGTTGCCAAATCTTCCACAAGGCCTTCCATCAGTGCCAGATTTGGGGCAGCATGGGTGGGTTCCCTGCGGAGGGTGCTGAGCCAACGCATAATGATGATGACGATGATGATGACGACGACAGTAATGATAATAATAATAATAATGCCTATATTTAAGTGGTTGCCTACACCAAGATAGGCCTATTGAGAAGATCTATTAAAAAGCAACTGTACCAAAAAAAAGTGAAAATAAGATTTTTTTGGGGGGGGGAGCGGGTTGCTGGAATTTTGTCCTCGCTCAATGTTATTACGAAGGTCCTCCCCTTCTCCCACATTGTTTTGGCCGCATGCATGCTCTGCCTTTAAAACACATTTCTCTCCCCCCACCCCAAGAAATTCTGGGCACTGTCATTTCATAAGGGTTGCTGCGAATTGTAACTCTGAAATGATGATGACAATATTGATAATACTAATACCATGTGCTGAGCTAATACTAGATGCTGCTGAGAAATGGGCTCATCCTTTAGCCTAGTTAAAATAGCTCAGACTATTGATAGACTTTCGGAACTTATTTAAGTTCTGTTGATGTGAATCATAGGATTAAAGTTGAATTTGTAACAGCCTCACCCTGTTTTTTATACATAATGCTAAGAATATGAAGGTGGGATCTAGTCATTACAGTACACACGGTTTACCTGCAACACCAGCAACCTATGCCTCATCTCCCCCTTGTCTCCTCAGTAACATCTATTACTGCTGCTAAATATGTGGTGTGACATCATTGTGCAACAAGTGTCTTTCTTCCTTGCAAGGCAGTGAAGTGCAATGAGTGGAGTGCAGTGCAATAATGTCATACCATCCATTGAATTTTACAAGGGAGGGAAGAGATAGTAATGTGGGGCTGCTATTTCCCCCCTGGCTGTCCCACACTGCCCACAATAGCTAGTTCCAGCCTAAGAGGATGTCTTTGAACAGGACCAACCTGAACATTTAAGTTAATGTATTTTAAATAGAAACTAGCTAAAGGTCGCTTGACACTAACAGGGTGTTTGCCAGCACTTGTGTGTGTCCTGAAAGTTGATATAGGATAAATTATCTGCGTGCAAGAAATCTAATCGATGGTTGATCACCTTTGTTCTCCTTTTTAAATGTATACTCTTTCTAGCCCCCATGGAAAAGTTATTGCTCTGAAATCATCCACAAACAAAAACACCCAGAACTCAAAATCAGTGCTTGCAATATCTGTATGACGTTCCTGTTTATACACTTATCTACTCGCTGCACTGACACGGCTTGAAAAAAAGACATTTATCTTAACAGCTAGGTTACCTTTGCCATGCTCACTTGACAAAGGGGAGAGAGGCTTCAGACACAGACATGCTTTGCAAGCTGCACAGAAAGTTAACTAGTGTTATCTTGGCTAGCTGGGACTGTTTCCTGATGGTGGTATTTCATCAAATGACGGCAGCCTTTTGGTCGCAGCATGGCAGCACTGGGGTTCTTAGTGTCACCTGAACAACAGGAAATGAAATTGGCAGGCTGTGCTAGATTTCCCTGCAAGTAAGAAGAACAATGCATGCCATGAAGAGTCAAGGTGGAGGTAAAACTATATCTATACAGCTTCTTCTGTGCAATACCATGCCAAGTTCTGCAGTTTTTGGTGACCATGACGGCTTTTGCCTGGGCATGGGGCTGCCAGAAGGAGTGAACTGCTGATTTTACGACTGCTAGAAATGGCAGCTTAACATGTGCCTCAGCAGTTATAAGCATTATGAGGAGAAAGAATGATGGAGTTGTGACCTGTGTGTATATGAAACTGCCATAGGGAAGATGTGGGGAACCTTTGGCTCTCCAGAGGTTGCTAAACGACAAATCCTCTTATCCCTGGCCACTGTCCATGCTGCAGCTCAGAAAAAATATGAAGGGAGCTGATTTTTGCATTGCATTCTTGAGGTAGGGAACATACATTTCTCTGAGAAATTTCAGGTTGCTGCTTACCTTATGGCAGTGGTGTGGAAACTGCGGCCCTACAAATGTTGACAGACTCAAGCTCCCATCATTCCTAACCTTCTGGGATTGGTGGGAACAGGGTGTCCAACAACATCTGGAGAGCTGCACATTCCACAACTCTGCCTTACTGGATCTCAATAGGAAGTGTGACTGGCAAGAAGCTGTGGAGACAGTTGGTTGCTGACAGCCACACTTCTTGGAAAAACCTGGGAGTTGATGTGATGCCATAGTGCTGGATACCTTCCGAATACTCTGGTGGAAAACAGGACACCCCCCTTTTTCTCATGAGATCTCTAGCTAGTTTATGCAGTATGCGTTCCAATACCCCTTTTGTGAGTCAAAGCAGCTCTAGGTGCTGCTAGAAAGGAATAGGCTAGACAAACACCCATAGGAAAAAAATCAGAGTTGCTCCTATCTGCACTGTTTGGGCATGAAGGTGCTGTGATGACGCTCATCCTCACTCTGTTCCTGTGCTAACAAAGGGCTAGTTCACGTAGTTGGCTGCATCTTGCATGAAATCATTGCCATGATTTTTCATGGGTGTCCCAAATTTCATGGTGGATACATCGTGTGAACTGGAGCGATACTAGTATATGCAGCTGCCGTGATTGAAGAGATGCATATGTGCTGCTCTCCTGGGCTGAGTCATATCCTGACCTAACAATATGAAACTGTCAGTGGTACAAGAAAACTCTTCCAAAGCAGAGCCCTGGTTGCAATTCATAGGGGCATAATTTTCATGCGGTATCAGTGGAGTCAGTAAATAGGGCTATAAGTATGTTTCTTATTTCCTGTATCATTTCATTGTGCACAAGACATTAACCAACGCTGCTTACCAAGGTGAAAATAAAATGTAGGCACAGAGTGTGTAATTACTGGGCTCCTACATGCTTACCGCGGAAGTCTTCTTGCTCTGAAGAACAGGATAATGAGGATTAATGTGTCATAAGGCTGCTATGGGTGAAAACATTAATATCAATGAAAAACAAAGAGTTCTGAGGTATGCTTTGAACTGGCATCCTCGCTGACCCTTGTGGAAGAAAAATCAACATGAATTCAGCAGCAACCTGCCTACAAAGTTGAATGTGAGCAGGTGGAAGAAAGGTTTTTTCTTGCACTGCTGAACAATATGACGATAAGCTTATAATATCAGCCTGCAGCAGAAAGGTTTCCTGCCTGCCTGCTTTAAGATTTTGTTTCCATTACAGAGATCGTCATTTCTGTCCCTAAGGGAAATTGTAATTTAATAATGCAGAGCAACGGATGCTGAGAATACACATTATATAGCAGAATCTGCACATAAATGTTTTGCAGATAGCAAGGAGTGTGCTCACAGGACTGCCATAAGGCAGATTTAATGCTGTCGGTATTCACCAAGCATGTAGCGACATGCCCATCCTATGACGGATAAGTGTTTATCACCGTTCTGCCAATGGCAATTGCATACATTCCAAATGAGTCCAGTTACTTTGGAAGCTGCCTTATGTTTTTCAGATGGGACATTCCCAGTCCTGCCAGGAGAAGCCTGGGGTTGAACCTGAGTCCTTTTGTATCAAAGCATGTGAGCCATGGACATCTTGGACAACAAGGCAAAGTAATGTGGAGGCCATGGCATGACAACAGCCCAAGGTCAAATGTAGAGTCATCTGTACTTGAACGCTTTTATAGTTATGATATAGGAAAAGGATATCCCCCCCCCATCTTGTGGACTTCAAAGGGAAATGCTGTCTCCCACAAAGTGGAACATGTGACCTTGAAAAGTGGAGCAAGATGAGACGCTTTCCCTATATATTTTGAACGTTCTTTCAAAATGAATATGTCTGTTGGCCTGCTTTATTTCCCAAAACATCTACGAATGACAATGAATCTGTGTGAGTTTGAAAGCTGGCAGCATTTTTAGCACCAATATTCTGTATCTCTCTTCCCCACTCCAAAAAGTCTCTGGGAGAGCACTATGCACCATTAACTCAAAAAAAGAGGAAGCCTCGTCTGTGAAACATTGCCTTTTTGTTAATTAAGCCTCTTCCTGCTGGAGGAATGAAGAATCATTAACTGCTGATATTGCCCCAAGGGCATTGGGCTGCCTGAGATCTCGAGGGATGCTACAGATAAAAGCCTGTTTATTTTCCTGCCTTAGTTTATCCAATTATTTCATGTAGAAAAATGCCCAAAGAGGATTAGTTGGAGTCAAATGAGGGAAAGATTGTGAAATCGTCACCCTTTTGGGGTCAACTGTGAAACTCACTGTTATTTTCTCCCCCTAAAACCTTCCAATTCAATGAAGTGCAAATGATGCTGTTAAAAATTTATTTTGTGCAGAAAGCTAATAAAAGGCCTTTCCCTATGTACTAACATATTTTTCTGGAGAGTGAGGTGGGGTGTGTGTGGAATCTAGTTTCCTTTAATGGGTGTCAAGCTCCTTGGAGTGTGTCTTGCTGCAGAAGACAAGCCAGACTTCAGTTTCTTCTTGGAAGTCTTTATATGCATGCCATAGTCCATTGATCCTTGGCAATTTATCTTGCTTTTGTGTGTGTGTGTGTGTGTGTGTGTGTGAGAGAGAGAGAGAGAGAGAGAGAGAGAGAGATGCTTCTGTAGGTAGGCAAAGAAGAACAATACCCAAAAGATGACATTGAAAAAGATTAAGATGAAAACTCTCTGTAAGCCTTCCCCTTGATTAAGCTTGATTACTACTTTGGGTAGAAGGGGACTGCTTTCTCTATTTATGCAAATAGGAAAAAAATGCAGGTAAGGGAGTCCTGGGTGAGAGGGCCACAGGCTCAATATACAAACAGAAGAGTGGGGGAAACTATGGAAAGAGGGAATAAAATTTAAGACTTGCAGTGCGCTATTTGATTTTACAGCTCAGAGACCCCCATTCTTGCCCTTAATTAATAAAGACCAGATACTGCCCTCGATTTGGGCACGACTCATTTGAAATCAGCTGGTGTTTCTTCAGTTACTGTGAAGAACTGGGGGGCAATACAGACTTTCAAATGCTTCCCTGCATTGCAGCATAAGTAGTCAGTCCTTGGATGATAAAAATTGAAAGGTGGCAACATTTATTTTCATGTCTTTGTTTAATAACACCATAGATGTACAATTGTACACGAATCCTTGCAAAAACACATGCCACAAATCGTATAATATGTAGGGGAAAGTGTTGATGACAAACTTGCGCATAATCATCCATAACCGGAAAGGTACCTTTAAGGGATCATTCAAATTAATACAACTTGCTTATGAGTGGGTTTGGGAAATGCAGGGAACCCAATAACATAAAGCCGCTGCCACCCTCTGCCCACACTGTCTTCTTCTTACCTCACTAGCTGGCAAAGTAAGGATGAGGGATTAGATGTGTCTGGGCATAGAGCAATGTTTGAGTTGCTAGGTACCATTTGCCTTCCCTGAGTGGGTGATGGCTGTGCCATGCTAGGCATTGCTGAGTGACACTGATTATCAGGGCCCATTTCAGTCTGGTTTCTGGCTTCATTTTAAGATGGAGCTACCTTGCTCACCACGGTAAATGATCTGTGCCAGGAGACCACTGTGGGAAAGTAGGATATAAATAAATGAAAACGTTTTATCGATCACACTTTTTATATATAGAAAAAGAACTGCTTATATAAAGAAGGTACTTTCGAATTTGATGATCAGCTGGATATGGATAACTGAATATAGGTCAAGGTTTCTGATCCTGTCTCTCCTACCAGGCTGCTTCAGCTCTCCAGTCCTGTTGTGAGGGGGGAAAAAGATAAAATTCAAATAGCTCCTGTTAACAAAGGTGTGTGTGTGTGTGTGTGTGTGTTTGTGTGTGTGTGTGTAAAGCTCAAATGATGCCATACAGATATGCATGCTGGGAAGTGTCTCATTTGAAAGCAAAATGAGATAGCGAAATGCTCAAAGGGAGGACGAGTCTTTCAGAGTGTTAGAGAGCCTGCCGAGAGACAGACAGAAAGAGAGAAGCGCCATGCAGCATGGGAAAACCATCCTTGTGCAAGCACAAAAGAAAAGGAAGCCTGGCAGCCAGGAATGAAAAGGAGCATCAGTAGCCTTGGCAACATGCCTACTTGGGCAAGCAGTGGCGAGGGAGTCCCAGCAGCTGCTCTCAAAGTCAACTCTAATTCTCTGTAAAATGCATTTGTTTTTTGTTGTTGTTGGTTACATGGGGCTGGCGGACTCCCTGTAATGGTTTGCTACCCCAAGACTCTCTCTTTGAAAAGGGTGCTTTCACGAACTGTGGGTTTCAACCTCTCTCAGTGCTGTTGTTCTTTAAGCACGCCTATGTGCTTCCAGAGTTTCTTTACTGTCTTGTAAAGTAGGTGCATGCATGCATGATGATGGAATGGGCATGCGGAGCACCACTGGAAAGGTTTACCTCTTTGACCTTTGGCTTGGCAGACAAAATGCTGCATGAAATCCACAGCTCTTGCATGCGCTGACAAGGTCCCTTGCCATCAGGCAATGCATCCATGCATGCTATCAGTGGCAACCCTGAAGGTTGTTTCAATATGCTGAAATGAAGGAACGAGGCAGAGAGCACCATTTGCCGCACCCTTTTCTCTTCCCACTGCACACCATTTCACAGACAGATGCCTGTATTTTCCTCACACACATTATCATCCCACCCTCACCAGGACCGGATTCCTGGTCCATTTTGATTGTGTGGGCTGCTTCAGCTGGCTGGCATTGCCGACTGGAGGGTTTTGGCAGGCAGGGCAGAGACTGGGCAGAGCAGCAACATGAGCAGAAGGGTTGGCATTGTGATCCGAAACATTTGGAGAGCTCCAGGTTGGTGGAGCCTAGGCTATGCTTATCGTCACTTAGTATGGCTGCTGGAAAAGATATTTGGCATTAAAATGGCCATTGTTAATGCTAACCACCAATGCATTTCTTCCTGTAGAGATGAGGCAGAGGTCTTTCTCTCAACAGATGATGAATGACAAACTGATACCCTCGCTATAATTTATTTAGTGCATCACATAACCTGTGGCTTAGAATAAGTTTTCGTTAAATGTCATTACTCAGCATGATTTCTAGACTGAAAACTAAGGGCTGGCTGAGACAGAAGAAGCTCCTTGGAAAAGCAAAATGGCAAATTACTGGCTGCTGACAAATGTAGGCTATATATAACTCACTATTTTAGTGGCGGGGGGGGTGGAAGTTACACATTTCCTCGTTTTATAATGTGCTCTGAGGAAAGTTCATGCTGCATGCTGCATTCTAACACACTGCCTTTGAATTAAAAGGTGGAGGTAAATGCTTTGAGGAATCAATATGCATGGAATGTGGGCACATTTTTAATCTCTGTAGCATGCTTTGTTGTGTTTAGGCACTAAGGGCACAAAAAGACCCTTGCTGGGTTAACGGTCCATCTAACCCTGCATCCTGCTTCTAACACTGGCCAGCGGATTCTTCTGGAAAGCTGACACACAGGTGTGACACACAGGTATGAAAGCAGGTATCATTCCCTGTTGCACATTCCCCACTTTGAACATGGAAGTTCTCTTCAGCTATCATGGTTCACAGCCATGGACGGACTTCTCTTCCAGAAATTTGTCTCAGTGCCCTTTAAAGCCATCCAAGCTAGTAGCCATCACCATAACTTCTGATTCCAGAAGTTAATTATATGTTGTGTGAAGTACTTCTCAGTCTACTGCCCATTGATTTCATTAGGTGACCTCAATTTTTAGGATTATGGAAAGGCGGGGAATCGACCTTCACTTTCTCAACATTGTTCATAACATTTAAAAGCCTCTATCACGCCTGCCTTTAAAAAAAAACCAAAAATGAAACTAAACTTAAAAGCCTCAAAACGATTCAGTCATCTCTTTGAGGGGAAAGTGTTCCACCCTCCTGTTCTTTTTAGCTGCTGTTTTCTCTACCTTGTAGAGTGCTATAATATCCTCTCTCTCTTTTTAGGTGGGACTGTACATAGTATTCAACATTAGTCATGGGTGAATTCTCCTTAGTCTGCCTTGAAATCCATTAGGTGTTTGTTTTTTAAGTATCTCCCCACCAGAAAGCTAATAGAAACACAAAAGCGCATTCTCCCATCCTGTGCCAGATTCCCCGTCTCTTTTCCCAAGCAAAACTACATCTCAATTTTTAAAAGGGGAATGAGCTTCTAACAGCAAGAAATGGAAAATACAAGCTCCAGAAGAAGAAGAAGAAGAAGAGTTTGGATTTGATATCCCGCTTTTTACTACCCGAAGGAGTCTCAAAGCGGCTAACATTCTCCTTTCCCTTCCTCCCCCACAACAAACACTCTGTGAGGTGAGTGGGGCTGAGAGACTTCAGAGAAGTGTGAGTAGCCCAAGGTCACCCAGCAGCTGCATGTGGAGGAGTGGAGACACGAACCCGGTTCCCCAGATTACGAGTCTGCCGCTCTTAACCACTACACCAAACTGGCTCTCACACCAAACTGTTGGCCCATCATTTACTATCAAGGAGTCATTTTCATTATTATTTGATTTATTTATTCTTACATTTATATCCAATCTTTTCTCCAAGGAGCTCAAGGTGGCCTACATACATACTCTTTCCCTCCCCATTCATCCTGATGGCAATCCTGTGAAGTAGGTTAGGCTATAAGGATGTTTTTCTCCTCAGGAAGAATCTAAGGCACATTCTCAGTGCTAGGCAAGGCCAATATTAATATAGTGCAAGATCACAGTCCCAAGTGATCATGGTCACAATCCATGAATAGCAGTACTCCATGACATTTTTTGACTGAAATTTGCATATGAGAAGGGAAGACACCCTCTCCTCTGTTATTTCTTAAGATGGCCTCCAGCTGGAATCCGGCATTTAAAATGGAATTTGGGGCCCAATCCTTGTTCAACTTAAGCCCTGCTTAATTACCGGTACTAGGTGGTCTCCTTTGATCATGTTTCCTTGCTCTGAACAATAAATAGGCAATCATTTCCCCCTAGCTGGCCATGACTGAAGCTATTGCTTTATACAACACACCTCATCCAATGAGCTAAATGAGTAGGAATCCATGTATCCAGTGTAAAAGGAATGCACATGTACATTTCTTTCCACACATAGCTTGTTGCAATTGGAGCAAAGGGAAGGATAACAATTAACTGATGGTACTAAAGGTCCTTAATACTGGTCTTGCATAGCCACGAGTTCTTATTAGTCAATACAGACTAACAGATATTTTTTCCTAAAGTGTATGGTTGGGGCTCCCTGAATATTCCAGTTCCCAAGGTGAAGAAAAGGAAAAACATTTACCATCTGCTTTTAGACATTTAAAGTCTCTCAAATGGATATTTTGGTGTTGTTGAACCACTGAGGGAAGCGTCGCAACAGCTGAAGCCTCTTCATATTGGTATACTATAATGAAAAGGAAAGTTTGCTACCCATTATCCAGGGAGTGCATGTCATAAACAGCAATATGGCTTTTGTATGGCTTTTCTGACAGCTTTTTGTTCCTGGGCTGATCCTTAAAAGCAGCATAACACACAGATGAAGCAGTTCAGTATCTTCCTATGAGCATCACTAAGGAAAAGTGAAGTGTAAAGTTCAGGTCTACTGGCACCAACTCCAGGGCTCCCACAAAAAATTTGTTGTGAGTGCTCAGGGCCTTGGATGCAACTTCCGGGTCCCATCTGAGGCTTCAAGGGGCCTTGGAAACAGCGTCCTAGGCCTCACAGGGCCTCTGAGGCCACTTCTGGTCCCTCATGAGGCCCTGTGGGGCCTGGGATACCACTTTCAAGGCCCTGCAAGGGCTTGGATCGGACCTCCAATTCCTCACAAGGTCACGGGA
Source organism: Lacerta agilis (assembly GCF_009819535.1). NCBI lineage: Eukaryota > Metazoa > Chordata > Lepidosauria > Squamata > Lacertidae > Lacerta > Lacerta agilis. The sequence continues at coordinate 88,450,598 of NC_046313.1, forward strand.
GCCTTGAAAGCGGTGTCCTAGGAATCACAGAACCTCCAGCACCACTTCCTGGACCAATGTCACGTTACGTCAGCATTGCTGGGCGCCGATGATCTGGGGACCAGGTTGGCGCCCCTGCTCAGGTCTGTTGCTTGCTTTCAAAAGAGTAAGACTCAGTGAGCTTACTTCTGATGAAATATCCATTGGATTTCCCTGCACAACCTTCTGCATGTCTTGTTAATGGCACAAGAGCAGCGTGAACCTGTTTTTTTATGGATCTGCTGTAATCAGAAAGACATAATTCACATTGGACAATATGCACTCGTGGTTTTGGCTTAGTTTCCAGCACATATTAATATCCCTTCTTGAAAGAACTGTGTCCTCTGTCAGATGATTCACACCTTTTAAAGCTTCGTCAGTACTTGGTGGAGTTTGTCCAATGAAGAGTTTTGTGGCACTTTAAGGACTAACAGATTTATTATGCTGTAACTTTTGTGTACTGGAGTTCACTTTAGCAGATTCATCCAACAAAGTGGGTTTCAGCAGAGAAGTTTATGGCACAAAACTCTTCATTGGTTTCACAAGCTAACAAAGCTATCCCCTCTTGAATCTGCCCAGTGAAAGAAACCTTACATTCATATATAGCTATGGTTAATGGTTTACAAACAAAGCAGGCTATTGAGCCCTTATTTAATATCCTGGCTTATTTGTAAGCCATTAACCATAGTTTCTGGTTATGGAAAGCTACAGAGAATGGAATCCTGCCTTGTACAGTGGCTTGAACGAAAGGATGAGTGAAATGGCTCCGAAGGATCTCCATATATCCATACACCAATTTGTTCATGTCTGAAGGCAGCCCTGTTTGGGGAAGTTTTTAATATTTAATGCAGCATTGTTTTTAACACTCGATTGGGAGCTGCCCAGGAAAACTCAGCCAGATGGGTGGGGTATTATTATTATTATTATTATTATTATTATTCTGCCTTATTAAACCGGGATTTGCTCATGCAAACCAGGTCACTGTTGCTATCCTCTTCACTTGGATTGTTGTCAGGATTCGCTAATTGTTTGCCTAAGAAAAGTTTCAGACATGAACCACATCAGCTTGTATTGTCTATCCTCAGTTTTCTTCTGATTGTCTTCTAGCTGCAGTAATGTTGTTTCTAGTTTGTGCACATTTCCCTGGAGTAATGAAATGTTGCATAGATTAATATCCATGTTGAGTGTCAAAGTTGATTGAATCTTTGTCTGTTTTATGTGCTTAGATATTGATATGGATGCATTTGAATATCTATTTAGGCAGGTAGTAGCTTTGAATTTTCAGATGCAATTTTAACGATTTAGCAGTCACTGCCACTGGATAATAAAAGCTGGTAGTATTAAGTCAAAATAGCACCAATATATCTGAAGTGTTTAAAATGGGCAAATATGTGAGGTGGAACTAGAAAACCCAGCCTTTGTTATATAAAACATTTCAAAGAAGTTGTTAGGCTTTAAACAACACACAAGGGACAATACTTGCCTCCAACCAAGAAGTGCTGAATTGCTAAAGATGGTAATGGCTCCTTAGTCATCCTTCCCCTGTGTATAGTCTCTGAGATTCCTATAAACAGTAACGTTTTAGCACTTGCTGAACACTTTATCAACACTTAGAAGGCGTGCAGCTATGAGGTTACAGCTATACACATCTTGCTAGCTGTGCAAATCAGTTTTCCCATCCCATGTTGGGAGTAAGAGAAGGAGATGTGAATGATGTTTAAAAATAGCAGTTTGTTTTACTGGTGGGACTTTGTAAACTCATGTATAACTGATGTTATACACAGCTCTATAGACACTATAGCTCTCCTCAGGCATTTGGCCTGGACACATGGGCAAAGGGATATAGAGGAATGGGGTGTGTGTGTTTGTCAGCCAGTGTCACTGGGCACACCTCAACTTCCAACCCTTGTGTGTCTGCCTTCTCCTCCTGCTTTTTCTCTCCCAGAGATGCTGGAGAATGAGGCAAGGGAAACTCCCTTGAATATCTCTACGCTCGGCAAGCTCAACCCAGAGGCGTAAGAAGGTCAGGTGGTACCCGGTGCGGAAAATTTTCTGTCACCTCCCCACACATTTATTTATTTATTTATTTGAAAAAATAGTTTTACGTGACTTCATATTTTCTTACAAAGGAATGTGGATTATGAGCCTCTGATAACAAGGAGGCGACTGTGGACAGATACTTAAATCTACAGGATGGATTGTGTTTTGGCTCCACTGAATTGAAATTTCAGCCTTCACGACATATGAAAACGGCCAAGTAAACAGTTATTTTCATGGAGGAGGGTCAATATATTAACTGATATGCATGACATTTCAGATATAGCTGTATAATCCCTGGTGTAGTAAGATAAGACCTTTGGAGCAGGCTTTTTTTTTTTTTAAAAAAAGTTTTTTTTAATGAACCACCCTAATAGGGCAGTAATTGTTCCTTTTTGACACCCCCTTCCATGATGGAACCCAGGGTGGACCCCCCGTCCCTCTTCCTACGCCCCTGGCTCAACCTACCTGGTGTGACCTCAGGACCCATGCATGGGTCAGGACCAGCCAGTTGGAGACACTGTGTTTACTTTCAGAATGTCTTCTCGATCACCCCTGACTGTATGCTCAGATACAGGTGGGTAGCCGTGTTGGTCTGCCATAGTCAAAACAAAATCGAAAATTCTTTCTAGTAGCACCTTAGAGACCAACTGAGTTTGTTCCTGGTATGAGCTTTCGTGTGCATGCTTTCGTGGGTATCTGAAGAAGTGTGCATGCACACGAAAGCTCATACCAGGAACAAACTCAGTTGGTCTCTAAGGTGCTACTAGAAAGAATTTTCGATTTTGTATGCTCAGAGACACTCTGTAAGAACTCAAAAGTGTTAGATAGGCAGGACTACCCCTGCAGAAACCAGGGGTTTCCTTCAGTAAGACCTGCTCTTGTTGCATACATTATATAGAATAAAAGGCCCAGGCAGAATACATAATGTGCTGTAATCGTAAAGTGTGGTGCTTTGTGCTATTTTTTCTTGGCCTATTCAGCAACAGAATTGTTTCTACTATGCTAAAGCAGTCCGTTTTGAAAATCCTTGCAGTTGTAGTGAGCTTCTTTTATTACAAATTATTGTCAAAGGATACTTGCCTGCAATCAAGGCAAGAGATGAAATGCAAGAGAATATAAAGAGCAGGCAGGATGCAAAGATAATTAGGGCCCAAAGGGAAAGGAGTCTGCTTTTGTGTGGTCTGCTAGGTCAATTGCATTTCAACAAATATAGCAAATGCATGTATCTTGCTACAAAGCAGAATGAAATCTCATTTCCTTTTTGACCTTTTAGAAAACAAAGATGGACCACTGTTTCGTCCGGAAGAGTTCAGGCTATTATTTCTGCATATTTATTGATATAGCAGCATATAATATTGTCATCTGCAGGTTTCAGTTTGGCTAGCCACTGTACCTTGTAATCCCATTATTAAATGCCGAAAAGAACAAGAACTAATGGTAAAAAAAAAAGACTGAGATGGATACATTTCCATCTAAAGAATGCAGCTCTCTGCAGATCAAGCTGGCAAAACATTGCCCTTTATAATGCGTCAGTCTGTTTCTTTCCCCCCACAAAGCTGTTCGTGCTTGAAATCTCTACAACGAGGAGAGGATAAATTTTCTGACCTTACAACGGTAGCCTGTTTTCGTTATTTGGAAATAATGGCTATTTCTTTACAAAATTGGAAGTGCTATTTTTATTTCTCTGGGCTTGTCTGATACACATAAGCTTTCTTTTCCTTTAATTTTTATCTGCAGTTTGTCTATGAATGATGCACTATATCTAAGTTCAGCATTCACAAATAGGGTAGCCAGAGATTGTGCATGCAACTGGTAAACTTCAGCCTCCCCCTCCCAATTAACCTCCATCTCTAGGGCTCAGTGGTGAAATGGAGTGCAGAGGAAGAAAAAGAGCTGGGCTGGAGGAGCAGCGTTATGAGTGCACATGACGTGTAGGGCTGCAGAAGTGTGCAAAGCACATGAAGAAGAGCACCAGCAGGAGCCGAGTCCTGTTTCCTCTGCTGCTTGCAGCAGAGATGAAGAGAAGACAAAAATTATCTAAGGGAGACTGGAGTGCTATGCAACAGGAGTGGAGAGTCTGGACTGGAGGAGATATTTATTATTATTTCTCATTTGAAGTAGAGTGGAGGCTAGATGGCTCATTTCAGGGGGAAGTGGGTGGGGTGTGGGCTGCCTCAGAGGTAGAGGAAAATAAAACTCTGGATTGGAAAATCCCCAGTCCCATTCCGGTATTCTCTCCTTCCACTTCCAAGCCAGCCCCATGCTCCCTGCTGTAATAATCGATTTGGGAATGCTAGGAATGGACATAAGAAATCACTATTGAGAAGAATGGAGAGGTGGAAAGGGAGGAAATGTGCTTGGGAAAAATGGAGTTTTCTGAACTAAAATCTGGATTAAAGGCAGAGTTGAGTCACAAAAGAGGTTTCTGCTAGCCCAGCAGTGTTTTCGGCTCCCCATCTTGTCTTAAATGCTTGGTGAATAAATTATGTCCACTTCTACTGGATTGTTTCCCACTTCTGCCAGATTGCTTTACATGCTAGAAAAGTAAACCTGCACAGTTCACCGTGTATATCAGGGGTTGGCAAGGTTTTCTGGCCATGGGCCAGATCATTCCCATGGACAATTCTCTGTGGGCCAGACATGCGCAGCGTGACGCCCGAAATGGCATCTGCGCATGTCCGGACGCTGAAAATTGCATCTGCGCATGCACGGATGCGATTTCTGGCATCGCGGACATGCGCAGATGCCATTTCCGGCGTTGCGGACATGCGCAGACTCAGTTTCCGGGACCACTCAGCGAGTCCCCACGCTGCGCTGAACCAGTTTAGGTCAGCGCGCAGGGGACTTGCTGAGCGGGCGGCTCGTGGGCTGGTTAAACGGCCTCCGTGGGCCGCATCTGGCCCATGGGCCAGAGGTTGCCGACCCCTGGTGTTTATGTTGACATTAATGTTATATGTTCCTACAAACTCTTAAATGTGTTTTCTTTGGTTTTTTTTTTTTAACTAGCAGGAATGTCATGTTGCACCTTAAAGAGGTCAGGGGTATTTATGGCAAGCAGCTATATTTTTAGCCAGTGCTTGTTTTTTCTAAATATCAACAATAAAGGTCCTATTTGGGGCAACTTCAGCAGTGTGTGTCCAATACTGCTGATAGGTACAGAGTACAGGTCTTATTGTTACTCTCTTTATTATCATTAATAATAATAATAATAATAATAACAATAATAATAATAATAATATGTGCAGTATATCCTGTAGGACTAACTCCATGACTTAAGGGTCAATAGACCTTTCTGAGAAATTTTGATTGTCTGAAATATAGTTCAGGAAATCTTAATGTCTTCTCTCTGCTACATTGTGACCATCCCATGAGAGGCACTGAAAGAACCTAGTTATTATTCGGGCTTTCCATAAATACAGCCACAGTGTCCTAGATGCTATTTCCAAGACTGTGGTGGCCCAGTTTTTATAGGTCACATGCTAGGCTCTCTGAGCAAAGTCCTTCCTTGGGTTGGTTAGCACCCCCAAGATAATATTTTAAATGTCTGCAGCAACTCTTTTGGAAACATAAAGAGAGCCCTATGTTAGGTGATACCAAGGTTTAAATGAGACCAAATTCAATTGCCCTGAAATCAAAGCAACATACAGTTTAGGCCACTCCAGTTCCTGGCTGGGGGGTGGGGTGGGCTCAGGAAAGATAATCTCCCCTCTTCAGAGGGTTTCCTCCTCCTTATTGCAATTGCTGCTACCTGATTGCTTGCTGCTGGTTTACGTAAGAAGAGTGCTGCAGCTGGATCAGACCAAAGGTCCATTTAGTCCAGATCCTGTTTCCCAGAGTCACCTATGGGGGTAACCCACATGCAGACCCCAAGTGGAACACTCTCCCATTGCAGGTGATAATAAGCAATTTGCAGGGTAATGAAACTTTCCTTGTTGTAAGGATTATAACTAGAGCATGCATATGCAATCTTCTATTGAAAGCACAAAGCAGAAAGCATATGTAATTTTTATGTAAGAAGTTGCCAGAGACACCAACAAACTCAAATCCATCTTGATTTCAAATGACCAGTCACCATCTATACCCAGGACTGTACCAAAATTCACAATCTTGGTCCTAGAGTAATTTATAGATAGGCTTTCCTGTTTACAGTAAGCACTAAACACCTCCAAGAGATTTTAGAGGCCCAATCAGGAAAGAGAGGTGCACCAAATCAGCTGCATAGGTCAAGATGGGGACATTTATGTTGCTAATTACTGGAGGAGGGGGGGGTGCATTGGCTAAATATGACACCAAATCATTTATATAAAAGTCAAAAAGAGTTGGAGCCAGGACGCATCCTTGCTTCACTCCTCATGAATTTTTAAAGCATCAGCCAAACCACCATTTGAACCTGCTCTGGCCCTCGTTTCTGTGTTGCTGTATAGTTCTTGGATCAACAGCAGTAGTCTGCAGTCAATGCTGGCAATTTGAATTTTCCCCCAGTCTAATTTGATTAATAGTGCCGAATGCAGCAGAAAGATAAACAAAGGCTACATAAAGATTATTATTACTGTTCTTAGTATATTTTCTTATAATATGGTTCAGGGTAAAACACTGATCAATGGTAGTGTGTCCTCCTCTGAACCCCACTTGTTCTTTTGGGCTGTTTATAGCAATGTCTAGAGCTTTCTAACTAGTGTGAAGGTGTGTGAAAAGGAAAAGCCTCAGTCAAAGCCTGATCTGTTTGTTGTTTTGTTGTTGTTGTTCCTTGCTTCAATTGCTCCTCATCACCTCTGGACCTCCAAACAAGTATCAACAGGAAAAAGGAGGAAAGGTGAAGCCAGGGAATTCTGGGGTGCATGGCGTCTTTGGCGGCATGTGCCCAACCTTGCCAGTCCCTTATGGCAGCCCTGATTCAGACTCAATGATTGCTTAGCAACAATAAATTTCTTCATCCTTCACATCTTGTTTTACAACTGAAGGCTGTGTTAGCAAGCCCCAGCTGTCTAGAATATTCTAGCATTGGGCCCATTTCCCCTAAAGGACACCAACTGTTGTTATCAGAGATGAGGTGACTGGGCCTGCCTATGTGCCGGGCAGTCACAAAGTCATGTCTTCCAGAAGGGTAAGTTAAGTGCCAGGCCTACAATGGGGCCTTGTTGGTTGAGACAAGGGGGTGGCCAAAGAGGCAAAGCAATATATTCACAAAGGCTGAAAGGAGTTTACAGAATAATTCTTTTACCTCTAGAAAAGTCAGAGGTTTGCTGGCTGCCAATGATAAACCGTCAGGCATAAAGCACGACGCAACCTCTATATGCAGCAATGTGGATTTATGTTCTTTAGTAAATTATAAGCTTTATGTTTGTCCATTAAATCACAGATACATCTAGGGACACCAGACCAACTGAAGGACAGGTTAAATATTCCCCTTCTTGGGGAGAAAAGCATATAATTTCTGTTAATACTAATATTAAGCTTTTATAAGGTTAACTGAGCTGGGATCACTGTAATTAATTGCCTGCAAAGTTCTTTGGGGTCACTGATTTATAAGTGCTGTGTAACTTGTATCCCAAGAACAATGTGATGATGATGGTGATGATGATTAATTGAATGTATATACCGCCCTATACCCAGAGGTCTTTATTAACCAGATGCCCTTTCTCAGGTTTTTGAACTCACTAAAGTATGGGATATTATCATTTCACCACAATGACTTGCGAGTGGCACAGGTCTCCAGGAAACCCCAGGTAGACTTCCAGAAACCAAAGTCTATAGTTGCCATTGTCACATTTTAGCTGAAAGGTATCCAAGAAAGAAACAAAGAAAGAACAACATAGGAAGCTCCCTTGTACTGAGTCAGACCATTGGATCCAATAATGTCTACAATGACTGGTAGTGGCTCTCCACGATGTCAGACAGGAAGTTTCTCCCAGCCTTACCTAGATATATTGGGGACTGAACCTGGGACCTCCTGCATGCAAGGCAGTTTTAACACTGAGTTGTGTCCCTTCCCCTGAAAGCAAAAGGAAAATGGGCAATCTTGGATTAAACTGCTGCTTAAGTGGACATTATACGTAGCCAGACCCTCCAAGTGTCCCTATATTCCAGGGACATCCCTGATTTAGAGACGCCATCTCAGTTTCTGATTTGATCCCGGAATGTCCCACTTTTCCTTAGGATGTCCCTATTTTCATTGGAGAAATGTTGGAGGGTATGGAGTTATCCGACCCCCGAGCCATCTGAAGGCAATCCTGTATAGAGAAGTTTTTTCTAGTGTTTAATGTTGTATTATGTTTTTCTATATTCTGGAAGCCACCCAGATGAGCTGAGGCAACTCAGTAAGATGTGTGGGGTATAAATAGTAAAATTATCATTATGGAATGGGGCATCCCTATTTTCATGGGAGAAATGTTGGCGGTTATGCATAGCTAGATGGATGACAAATCATCCGAACTGGTATAAGCCTATGAGGTTTTGTGCCATTTCAGAATAATTTTCAGAATACTTTCCTTGGAAATTTAGATTTAATCCTTGATCTGCAACCAGGGGCGTAGCAAGGTAAATTGGTACCCGGGGGCAAAAATATTTTGTCCCCCCCCCCCGAGGCGTAGGAAGGTCAGTTGGTATCCGGTGCAGAAAATTTCTTGTCACCCCCCCCCCCCACTGAGTCCCTCCCCTGAAAAAAATGGTTTTATGTTATTTCATATTTTCTTACAAAGGAATAATAACAAGTAATAATAATAAAAAACTTTTATTTATATCCCACCCTCCCTGGCTGAAGTCGGGCTCAGGGTGGCTAACATCAGATACATAACATTGGTATAAAATTAAACAATAATTAAATTGCCTCCTAAAAACATCTCAAAATCAAATTAAAGTCTAATTAGATGGCTTTCCACAGGGTTAGGGTTGGGAACAGTAAGTGCTCCACCGAACTGAAATTTCAGCCTTCATGACATAGGAAAACAGCCAAGTAAACAGCTATTTTGGTGGAGGAGGGTCAAGATATTAACCAATATGCATGAAATTTCATATATAGCTATATAATCCCTAGTATAGTAAGATAAGACCTTTGGAGCAGGCATTTTAAAAAAAGTTTTTTTATGAACCGCCCTAGTAGGGCAGTAATTGTTCCTTGATAATTTGTCACCCTCTCCATTATGGAACATGGAACAGTCCACCCCCTACGCCCCCCTTGCCACGCCCCTGTACCAAGTGCATTTTTCGCTGCACTTCTGGACCTTTAGCATGTAGTATAGTTTTCTCTCGACACATGAGAGCTATACCTATTCCTAATTATCTTCGTAAAGTCTACCAAAACACAGCCTTAAGCATACAGCGAAACAACATTATTTCTTCTTGAGCGGTAGTGGTTATTGATCATTTGTCTCCAAGTAAAATTTCAGCCAAGACAAAGGCCCTCTGTTAAAGTGAAAGCTCATTTTTCCTCATTTTATTTTGTTGCAATTAACACTTTCCTGTTTTTCAGATAATTAACATCTACCCTACCTAAATACTCATAGCGCCAGAACAGACATACTTAGGAAGGTTTGGGTGGGGAAACTGTGTCTTCTGTTGCTGGACTACAATTCCCATAATTGCTTGCCATTGGCCATGTTGACCAAAGCTGATGGGAGTTGGAGTCTAACAACTTCTGAAGTGCCATAATTTTCCTACCCCTGCTTTAGGTGTTATGGCAATGCCTAATCCAAACATCCACAGTTGCTAGCTGGGGCAAAGGTCAGCCAGGAGACAAGACCATTCCAGAGCGGATTGGTCAGTGCATTGATTCAAGAGGGGAAAGTGCCACACACACACACACACACACACACACACACAAAATCGGTCAAGAAATCAAGTCTTATGTTGAATCTCATTGAAGATACATCTCTGGTTTGGGTATTTTCTTTTCCAAGCAGAGAATACTACATCTATTCCTCTTACATTCAGATTAAATCATTCATGCCTTAAGGCTTTACTACTGTAGTTTCTTCAAAGATGGTGTAGAAGCTAGAGCTGACATTTTGTTTATTTTTAAGATACTATTTGTATTCTGGAATCTTACTGTAATAGTATTTCAAGGCTTGATCCAAAGTAAGCAGGCACAGGTTTGTAGCCTTAGTTTATTATGCTGAGAGATTTGTTTTTGTTTTGCAGACAATTCTATTAGAATCATCTCAAGGACCCCCTCTCCCCCATATAAACCAATCTGGACCCTCCAGTCACCATGTGAGGCCCTTCTTTGTGTGCCTCCTCCATGAAAGATTCGGATGGTGGCTCCCTGTTAGTGGAATGCTCCCCCAGGAGACTCGCCTGGCACCTTCATAATATATCATTGGGCACCAGGCAAAAATGTTTCTTCATAACCAGGCCTTTTAAATGTGTTTGTGGAAAGGGGGGTTATTGGCTTGTTTTGTGTTTGTCCTTGTTTTTATTATATATAGTTGGGTTCTCATTTGTATTTATATGTTGTGAACTGCCCTATAGTCTTCGGATGAAAGGTAGTGTACAAATTTAATAAATAATAACAATAATAATAATCACCACTCCTTTAAGACTGGCACTGAAGTCAGCTGAAAATTTTACATGTGGCAAATTCAGGAGTCTGTCCAAACTGCTTTTGAAAAATGCAGTATGCTGTCATCTTTGTCCCCATGTTAAGTTGCAGTTTCTTGCTGTCTGGCATGAACATCAGAACATTTCCCTCCAGTTCACAGTTTTCTGGATCTAGTTTCTGTTCTACCCTTGGCTAGAAAAAGAAGTGTGACGATGCACTTGAGCTGTACTGAAAGTGTGTCTTTTGAAATCAATGTAACTGCTAGTTAAGTTCACCAAAGTCAATAGGAAGTAAAGGTTGGTTAATGGATCATGTCAGAAGACTTTGGCATCGACTCTGAAACCCAGAAATCTCTTATACCAGTGTTGTCTCTCATTAAGGGTGAAATCACCCAATCATTTTTGACAGGGAAACACCACCATTTGGTGCATTGGGAGAAGAAGAAGAGTTTGGATTTGATATCCTGCTTTATCACTACCCAAAGGAGTCTCAAAGCGGCCAACGTTCTCCTTTCCCTTCCTCCTCCACAACAAACACTCTGTGAGGTGAGTGGGGCTGAGAGACTTCAAAGAAGTGTGACTAGCCCAAGGTCACCCAGCAGCTGCATGTGGAGGAGCAGAGATGCGAACCCGGTTCACCAGATTACAAGTCTACCGCTTTCAACCACTACACCACACTGGAGCCAGTAGAGCAGAGCTTTCCAAACTTTTCATGTTGGCGACACACGCTTTAGACATGAATCATTTAGCAACAGAGCAATTCAGTTTTACTAGCAAACCAGAGGTTAAACTAACCCCTTTCCAGCCGCAGGAAGAGCATGGGGAGTATTGGCTCGACACACCTACACACTGCAGCTGAAACACTAACTTGCCATGACAGACAGTTTGGAAAGCTCTGCACTAGAGGGCCATGGCCTGACTCAAGTTGGATTGTAACAGGATTAAGCAATGGGTCTCCAAAGGTATATTTGGCTTAAAGGATGAGGCTGTGTATTCCAATCTGCTTTCTAGGACAACTACATGTACTTACATAGGAAGCTGCATTATACTGGGTGAAACCTTTTGTCCATCTAGGTGCTACACTGACTGGCACAGTTTCTCCAGGGTTTCAGGCAGGGAATCATTCCTAGCCATATCTGGGGATGATGGAGACTGAACTGGGACCTTCTACATGGAAAGCAGCTGATCTATCACTGAGCTCTAACCCTTTCCTAAATAACTGAAAGCTATGACTCTTCCACTTATTATCGCCTGCATGTTACTAGGTGCCTGGAACATATTGTCGCACATGCATTTGCATTGCAGCCCATGCGGCTGGCAGGATAAATTCAACAACGGTCTTAAAATTTAGTAGAGCTAGAAGGCATCACAGAAACTTATTTTTCACTGCAGTGGTAAACTTGTCCCCAGACAATATTACTTCAGATTGCATACGGCAGACAGATTTCAGATTGCAAAATAAAGTAGCAACCCTATATATAGAAAGCAATTAGGTCAGAAAGACTTGGCTAGTGTGATTTTATTTTACTGGTGTAGAGTATTGTTCAGTTATTTTGAGTTTCTACCTAAAGTCTGAATTAAGTTTGTGAAGGTGTGGTAGGGCACCTGTTTTGCATGCAGAAGATCCCTGGTTCAATCTCAGTGTAGACAATATGGAGCTAGGGGGACTAATGGCCTCATTTAGTATAAGGTAGCTTCTTGTATTCCTATAAGCTATTACATCCCAAGGACAGGTTATCATTTCTCATCTGTCTCTAAACTCACCTGGGTTCTGTGTTGCAGGAGGAAGAACAGAAGGAGGAATTATATAACACTCTTTTGCACATATACTGTAGTTCCTCATCCAGTTAGCTACATTGAATCAGGACGTGTGTTGCCACCCATTTCTCTGGGAAACAATAATTGCAGCATGACCTACTTCACAAATTTGTCATGAAAATGAATGTGAGGTCTAGTAAAGGCTTTCTGTTTTTTATAAGGTGCTATAAAATTATGAACAACACACAAGTACGGAGTGCTGTTAAATTGCCACTCAACGCTAGTGGTAGCACAGTGTGGGTTGAATTTCATGCTACTTTGGCAAATGTGTGTTCCAAAAGCTGAGATGACATTCTGATGGAAGAAAACCTTCAGGGAATTTGCTGGAAAACAGGAGTGAGGTGTGTCTAATCCACCCTTTGGTTGCCAGTGATTTTTCTCTCCAGCTTAACAAACAACAACAACATCTTCCAGTTTTGCAGCCTGACTGAGCAAAACGAAAACCCTAAGACATTTTCAGGAGAAAGCTGGTGAACATGGGACTGCTCATGTCCTCCAGTTCTTCCCTGAACATTCCCATCCCAATCCATTTGGCTTACAGAAAGGGCTGGCTTGGCTAACATCAGGCCCCCTGCCCACTTGGAGAAGCAGCTGCCTCTAAGGGAGGTTGTTCCTGAAGCCACATACCATCAGGATTAGGCCCCACTGAGGCTGAAGACCACCTGCAGCTGCTTAGGACACCCCCCAAACCAGCTTACCTGTACTGGTACTGGCAAAGGGAGAATATAAGGCCAGCCTGTGGGGAACAGCAGAGGGGGCAGCAAGGGGGCTTTCCTTTTTGGTGTGTGATAAGGGTCAAAGGTATCTTGGGCCAATCTTGGTTAGGAATTAATTCCATGTTACCCTTGCAGAATAATCTACCTCCATTTGGTATTGCATCACGTTGCACTGTTTGTAACAGCAGCAAAGGAAGTCCAAGTGGTGGTGATTTTGAGCCAAATGCCAGTGGTCTGCAAAGGGGGACTTGCAAATGTGACTGAGCTAAAATCAAGAGCAACCCCAAGAAGTTATAAGGGTGACATTGATTTCAAGTGGAGATTGCATTTATTTTTGCTTTTATGTTTGTGTATTTCATCCTACATGCCTATTCCTACAAGCAATAAATATTTATGCTACCACGAGCAACTATTAAAGAAGCAAATTAGAGGGGGGGGGAATTGGTCATTTTCAGCCGTGCTATGTTAGAGATAGTTATCCCTTTAAAATTTACCACCTTTAAAATGGGCATTGGTTCATGGGTTTTCCTCACGGCGTAAATCCCTGGCATGTTGACCTTTAAAGCCATAACATATGAATGAATGTACAGCAGGGAGGGGAGGGGTGCCATACTTGTAGCTCGGTCACCCAAAGGTCAGTGCACTGGAGCTAGAAATCCCACTGCTTTGTATACATTCATATGCTCCGCTTTGCAAGTGATATTTATGTAGAAATAATGGTTTGGAGCAGCTGTCATATGGAATCCCTTCCGAAAAAAAATAAAACTGGCAGCTGAAAAGGTATGATAGTTTAAAGCAGTGAAGAAAGTCTCGAGGAAATAAGAATGTGTGACCAATATCAGTCACTTTCTAAATGCCACTTCGAATGCACTTTCTTCCTCGGATGGCTTCAAGGCATTCTGACAACCAAATCAATGAAACCAATATAGCTGTAGTAGGACAGGAAGGTGAAATATATTTCTGAAACAGAGGGTCATATCCAAGACACCAGTTCATTGTAAAGTTGTTTTTAAACAGACAAACAAACCTCAGCCAAGCAAACAACGCTATATACTATTTATTGGGACTTCTACCTTACTTTATATGTTTTCCTTATGCAGCTGCTGAATGGACATGGTTGATTGGGGCTGCAATCCTATAGACACTCACTTTGGGGTAAATGTATGGAGCTTATTGAGTCTTACTTCTGAGTAGCTACGTATTTCACCACTGTCGTTTTCTTACGTGAACACATCATGCACCTATGGACCCACACAATGAAGCTTCAGACCCTGCATAGACATAGGGGTGACATCCAATGTCCCAAATGGGACTTCCTCTCCCACTGCTTTTCCCTGCAGTCCCCCTGCCCCCAAAACATGGCAGGAGGAGGAGGAGAGGAAGGGGAAGTTGTATAAATATAAATCATTTGCACCATTGGGTGTGCATCGTAGTTAATGACAACTAGCACAGGATAAAGTAACATATATTAAATATTCTTGTCTCTATCCAATATTTTTATTGGGAAAGTTTGAAGTGAAATTTGAGGGACTGCAGCCTGCAGAACCTATCAGGTCTATGGCTATTCCAGTTGACCTATTTACTGAACATTCATCCTGATTTGCTTGTGCAAAGTGTATGTGGGTGCTAAACTTTATTGAACGTTCAGATTTGTTTGTGTGGTTTGATCCCAACACCTTTCAATGCATTTCACTGTCACTTTCCTAACCTTCTTCATCTTCTTTTTTAGTGGATCTGTTGTACTAGAGCGACAGAGCACTTCAATCCTCTTTAATTGCACAAAGTTAAGTTTTCTGGTGCTCAAATCCCTGACACAAAATACTGACAGGATCCGGAGGTAAACCTAGGCTGAAGCAAATGATTCAATATTAAGTATCAATGCTTCATTGTTGGATTGCACTAGGTTGGAGACTATGGGCCTGATATTAGTAGATAGCCACTACTGGAGACCTTGTTCAAGGACAAGACCTATCAGTGGCTGCTTGCAACTCAATTTTTGCCTCCTGCTCAAAAGCAGAACCTTAGTAGGGTTACACTGAGGTGAATATGATACCCCAACATGGTCCAATGTGGAATGGTCTTCCTCATTTTTGGAATGTGGAATGGTCTTCCTTGTTTTTTGCGATTGTAGCACAGTTCCTTTGAGTTGTTAGTAGCTCCCAGAGAGGGTTGAAAGGATTTCGGAGTAGACTGTGAAAGAAATCTGAGGAGCTCTGAGGAGAGTCGCTTGTGCATTGCCAAAACACAGGACACTCATCCACTCAGAAGAGGGCAGATATATGCATGGTATTTGCATATGCAAATGTAGAAATAAGAACTATGATAGAAATTCTGTGCATCTCACCATAGTGGAGATGACAATGACAAAGTCATCCATGTGCTGACTCACTCTTCTGTCCAGCTATTAACTATTGAGAGGCAACTTCAAGGCCCTGGCTGTCCTTTCTTATAGTCCTTCACAAGAATTGGGACACTGATGGCCCTCCAAATAGAGGACTCTTTCAGGCAAAGGACTGTAAAATAGGGCATGTGACCACCCTATTTGGCTGAGGTGATTTGGAGAGGGAGAACAGTAGATTTGAGAGTGAAGAGAGACTGAGGAGTCAGCAAAGGATGTGAATGAAAATAAAATGGTTAACAGAGGAAAAAGCAACCTTCTGCCTGCGCATAACAACTATTTCTTTGCTCACCTGCTGATTGGCTGTGCTGGTGGGTTTTGTTTTGTGCCTACTCCATACTAATGTGGTGGTGGGTGCACTTAGTGGGGGTAGTCATTAAACATGTTAAATTAGTCACATAGGCGTGTGGGTGCTGGAAGTAATGAGGTAGAATTGGTTTGGTGAGCACTCTTAGGAACCTTTAAAGTTGAAGGTTGTGATTCTGAGATCAGGACGTGTGGGGCCCACTTCCATGGTCAAGAAGCACATTTGGGGTCAACCTGTAAAAGCACCCTGGACCTGTGGGGCCCAGAAAGTGGTGCAGCAGGAAGGTCTCCCTAGTCATTTGAAAGGGTGGGGCCTCTGAATTACCCTGTGTAGTTGCAATGTGTATCCAGCAGCAGGTCCAAATCAGGAGCATGACAAAGACTGAGCCCAGGACTATGTATAGCGAGAGTCAGTTCTGAGAGACACCAATCACTCAACTGTGGATAGCTAAATTATTGTGCTCCATCCTTCTTTCCTTTCCTTTCTTTTCCTTTTTGTAGATTAAAGACTTACCTTATCTGGCAGATTCATCTGAGTTGCTCCTCTTACACTTCATCCTTTCTTCTCCTCTTGTCAAATAAATTGTTGTTGTAGTCCATTCAGTTCAGTTGCCCAGTGGTTTTTCTTTACAACCTGCATAGACTAGGATTACCAAACACTATTTGGGAGCACTGGAATTCACCCTCCTACATCTCTCCACAGCTTGAATACTGGGCCCATAGTTCCCCTACAAGGGTAGCTTATTGTAGGAAGTGGGGTTACAGTTCTATTCAATTGGTCTATCTCCCTCTCTTAAAATTGTATTTTGAGAAAACTACATAGATGACAGGGAATTCAACAGATTTCATCAGTTATAGCAGAATGCCATTTTTCTTCCTTTGAATGTCTGACAGACTGGGAAAAGGGATTTTCAAGATTTATCTTCCAAGTTAATTGTTAACGGCCTATTCAGTCTCGAACTTCTGGCAATTATTGCTTTTTCTCACAGAAGAGAAGTTACAAACAATTGGAAAGGTGGCCCAAAATATTTGAAAAAGAGAGAGATTATGATTAATGATTTCTTTTGATCTATTTTCTTCCCCCTGGGATATTAAAAGAGAAGAAAATGAGGGAAATAATTACTTGTGAAGTGATGAGACTTAGAAATCTTGTCTTTTGTTCTTTGAAAAACTATTTCTTGCAGGGCTTTGAGCCTTGAGCATATTTGCGCCTCCAAAACAAAAGTAGGCAACGGTTTTCAGTGGTTCAGTTTGAGAGAAAAATCCCACCTATGCATCTCTTGGGCCATGGACAATTAAGGGAGAAAGAAGATATCGTCAGATTTAAAATGTGATCTGGAATTTAGCAAATAATTTTCAGACTTTCCATTCAAGATGAGGATAATTTGGGGGAAATGATGGTATGAGCCAGTGCGAAGCTTGCTGGTACGGTGGTGGAGCTTCATGCTTCAGCACTGGGGGGGGGGGGAGAGCAGGTGGAGGGGGGGCTGGCATGTGTCCCGGAGGTGTGGTGCGACGCCTGCAGGGGCATGACACACATCCTGGGGGATTGGTGCCCAGCAGGGGTGGGGGACAGCTGCGATGGCACCCCACTGGGATTGAGCTGCCGGGGGCGGTGTGCTCCCCCCGCACTCCTCTTCCTCCACCAGTATCTGAGTTCAGTTGTGAAGGAAGGTTTGCAGAATGGCTGAAGAATGCAGTAGCTATGAGACCTTTACATTACATTTGTTTTCACCCTATAGAGAACCCCTCCAGGCTCTTTTTCCAGCCCTCAGACTCTTCTCTGGTTGCATTTCTCCTTAGCCTACTAGCCCTGCTTCCCAGATTCTTTGGCCTGGCTGGAACATGTCCTTGAAATGTGATGAATGCCTCCAGCTTGCCAAGGGATGTTCATAAAAAGGCCTCATCCTTAGAACAGGTATGGGGAACCTGTGGCCCTTCAGATGTTGCCGGAGTGCAACTCCTATCATCCATCGTGGCCATGCTGGCTTGCACAGATGGGAGTTGAAGTCTTGCAACATATGGAGGGTAAGTTTCCCATGCCTGTTCTAAGGATATGGTCTGTCCATGGTAAAACAATCCATTTTTGTTTTTTGGGGGGAAAGTTGAGGATGTTTTTAAAAACAAAATATCAATGCATCCACACCTGGATACTGTGGATTTCAGCCTGTTCCTTCAGTTAGATCCACTCAGAGGTTAAGCATGTAGGGTTTGTTCAGTAAATCATTTGGGCCAATTTATCAACACATCCTGCTTCAGAAGCCAAGCCAGGCCAGGCCATTTCAGGGCAAAAGGCTGCAACATATGACACAGCAGGCCCAGCAAAGTGTGCTAGTTGGGACACAGATTAAAGCAATTACCGATGTAAGAATAGGGGTTTCTAAAAACACACCCAGTGTCTCTATTGTTATCTGTGAAATCATGGAGGATATGGACCTGGTGCTGATAAAATTTACATTTCTGACAGCAGGTTTAATTCTCTTTTGCTTCTACAGGTACATATTTCCATATTCCATACAAATTGACCATTCTGTAGGTACACGAAGCTGTGTGGGTAATATCTGTTATCTCCATTCCGACAATGTATAGCTGAGGGCAGTACTGACCAAAGTCTGCTTTATCTTCCCTGAGTTGTTAGCGGAAATTAAATGTTGCTTTCCAATAAAGTTATGGCTTCCCTTGAGGAGTGCTTCAAGCTGCATCGGAAGCTACTGAAAATATGACCAGTGCTGCGCTGTGGAGTAAACTGCAGCTCGGGGTGTAAAATGAAGGGCTATCGGAGTGCAGACTTTTAATGCTCTTAAGTTATAGGCTGGAGCATTAGGCTATAAAGATGGGAAGGCATTTGAGCTCTTGAGAAATAGTCATTTAAATGGGGGAAGTTGGTCGGCAACCCGAACACAAGTAAATTAGAATGCCAGTTTTCAATTTTTTAACACTCACATTATTACCACTGGTATTGGCAGTATGATTTATTGAGCAGAATTAGCATTATTCACCGTGCTCTAATTTTATTAACAGCTGCCTGGAGCGTCCTTTAGGTTCCATCTCCCTCATCTCTCAGAATCAACACCAGCTCTTTGGGCAGCTCAATAGTGGTTAAATGATATATTCTTTATAGGTGGATTAATCTAAGTACTGTTGTCGATACTGACTGCACGGTACACAAGAAACTTGGTAGATGGAACGGCACCATTTCAAGTTAAAATTAATAGGAAAAGCAAGAAAGAGGAAAGATTCATCTACAAATATATGTACCCTTGGATCAGGGCCAGGCCACGTGATCAGATGTGTAGCCAGATGCTTCCCATTCTCTTTACTTGCCCAGATCACACACTTATAATGCATCATGGGAATAATTGGCAAGGAGTGCAAATCAGTTTGTCATGTCACCACTCGTTTGGAATGATGGGCTGCAAAATTGAAAAATAATAATACACTCATGACAGAATAGGCAATCCACTTGCCAGAGGAACTGAGCAGCATGATGGATGGTGAAAGCATGCAAGCTATGCACAAAATTAGTTGTGTGAACTGTCCTGTTAGGAAAAGGAAGTTAGGCAGACAGTAGTGTTGCAAAGCCATTGTGGAAAGAAAAATTTGGAGTCGTTAACACTGGAGGGCTGAGGAGGGACATATAGGAACATTGTGGGTAATATGGGCTCTTTCTGTGACTGTATCACTGGATATCCACATATTATTATTATTATTTACCAAGAATCTAACTTAGTGCAGGAAGCTGCCACAAATCAACTGAATTCTAGGACAGGACAGCTAAACTTGTAGGAAACGTCAGCTTCAAATGGAGTTAGATGATGGAATTACATGACTATTTACAGGTGGGTAGCCGTGTTGGTCTGCCATAGTCAAAACAAAATCAAAAATTCTTTCCAGTAGCACCTTAGAGACCAACTGAGTTTGTTGTTGGTATGAGCTTTCGTGTGCATGCACACTTCAGTTGGTCTCTAAGGTGCTACTGGAAAGAATTTTTGATTTTGTTTTTACATGACCATGTTACAACACCACATGTAGAAGTCAGCTTTTTCTTGCTCTGTGTGGAAGCCAGTCACATGTCCTGGGGAAACAACAACCTCCCTCTGCAGCACATTCAACAAAGGAGGACGTGGCAAGAGGGTGGGGCTGAAAGGAGGAGGAGGAGGAGGAGGAGGAGTAGTTTGGATTTGATATCCCGCTTTATCACTACCCGAAGGAGTCTCAAAGCGGCTAACATTCTCCTTTCCCTTCCTCCCCCACAACCAACACTCTGTGAGGTGAGTGGGGCTGAGAGACTTCAGAGAAGTGTGACTAGCCCAAGGTCACCCAGCAGCTGCATGTGGAGGAGTGGAGACGCGAACCCGGTTCCCCAGATAACGAGTCTACCGCTCTTAACCACTACACCACACTGGCTCTCGAAAGGGAGCCGGGAATCTTATCTCTCTCCCGATCTCTTGCTGATCAGCTGCTGAGCGGGGTCCTTTCAAAACCCATTTTTTCTTTGTGAAATAAAAAGCACAATCTGCTTTTGGCCCCTGGGCAATTCAGCTCCAGGGACCACCATTCACTCCATAAGACGCACAGGTATTTCCCCTTACTTTTTAGGAGGAAAAGGGTGCGTCTTATGGAGCGAAAAATACAGTAATGCTATTTTTGCAATCAGGTCTTTTCCAGGGAGTCTTCTTTTCTCATGAGGTGGCCAAAGTATTGGAGCCTCAGCTTCAGGATCTGTCCTTCCAGTGAGCACTCAGGGCTGATTTCCTTCAGAATGGATAGGTTTGATCTTCTTGCAGCCCATGGGAATCTCAAGAGTCTCCTCCAGCACCATAAATTCAAAAGCATCAATTCTTTGGTGATCAGCCTTCTTTATGGTCCAGCTCTCACTTCCATACATTACTACTGAGAAAACCATAGCTTTAGCTATGCAGACCTTTGTCGGCAAGGTGATGTCTCTGCTTTTTAAGATGCTGTCTAGGTTTGTCATTGCTTTTCTCCCAAGAAGCAGGCGTCATTTAATTTCGTGACTGCTGTCACCATCCGCAGTGATCATGGAACCCAAGAAAGTAAAATCTCTCACTGCCTCCATATCTTCCCCTTCTATTTGCCAGGAGGGGATAATAAAGAAGCTTTGCTTATTTATAAGTAAGTAAGTAAATAGGAGGGGATAATAAAATAAGCTTTGCTTATTGGGTAGTGAACGAGAAGGTGGCAGAATTATTTAGGCAGTAACAGAAAGTGGTTTATTGCATTATCTCTTGTACACACAGAGTTGCACACCCCTCCATATGGTGGCTGTACTGTATGAAGCAGCCTCAAACTTCAAAAGTTACTTCTACAGCTGCTTTTCTGCTCAGCGTTCAACCGCCTGTTTCGATAGCCGTGTGTTGAAGTTCATTACTTTTACAGATGGGAAGGAAAGCCAGGCTTTTAATTGGGCGTCACAATAAATGAACAAAATTGCATTGGGCCTCATCTTATTCAGTGCGTCAAATTACATTGCACAGGAAAAACTAGAGTGGCATTAAGGGAGATAGCTTTCATTTACTCATGGCAGAAAAAGAAGTCAGCAAGATAGATTATAGTGAAGGTTAAAATTAAAATTCCACTTGCTGAGTTGCTTGTGCTTGATCTGAATCATACTGACATAATCATCAGTGGCCCTGGTCTCCAAGGGAGAGCTCTTGCAAAAATAGGAAGGAAGTTGTTGAAGGATTAGAAGGGAAACAATCCAAAACAAAATATAAATAAGTCATTAACCAGAATCTTTTTGTGCCTTGTGCTGTCCTGCTGAGCTGCCAAACTAGGAGTTTCAGAGCTATGCTTGGGTTTTTGGTTTTTTTTAATCAAAGCCTTTTGAAGCAAAGCAAGTTATTCTACATACGCTTAAAGCAGGGTTGCCATATTTCACCAAGTAAAAACCAGGAGACCCCCAAAGTTGTTGAGCCAAAAAATGCAATTTTTCGATTTACTTGCCTAAAAGCACTGCCTTTCAGATATTCCCCCCAGACATCAATCCCACCTTTGAAATCCTGGTAATGTCCAGAAAAATCCGGACGTATGGCAGCCCTAGCTTAAGGGCACTCTCTTGTAATTATTAATCCACATGGCTTAGACATGAGAACAGGCTTCCTCAACCTCGGCCCTCCAGGTGTTTTTGGCCTACAATTCCCATGATCCCTAGCTAGCAGGACCAGTAGTCAGGGATGATGGGAATTGTAGTCTCAAAACATCTGGAGGGGTGAGATTGGGGAAGCCTGAATTAGAACATAGGAGTCAACTGGCACAAGCCAATGGCCCATCTAATTCAGCATGATAATTCTCACAGTAGCCACTCAGATGCCTATGGGAAGCCCCAACGCAGGACCAGACTACAACAGCACTACCCCACTCCTGCAGTTTCCAGCCATTGGTATTCAGGAGCACACTGCCTCCAACAGTGAAGGTAGAACATAATCAACAGGGTTGGTAGCCACCTGAATTTATCTAATCCTCTTCTAAAGCCATCCAAGTTGATCGCTACCATTTCATTGGATGGCCACACAGTTTAGTATTGTTATGAATTTGTGGTGTTAAAACTGGGACCAGATCCTTGTGCATTAAATTGTGTGTTAAGACATTTCTAAATCCCTGGAACTAGTAAGTGTTAGAATTTAAGGCTTCTAATTCTGGGAAATGGCCAGACCACTATAATCCCTGGATCCAGCAAAGTGTTAGAATCCAATCAAGCCTTTGGCTGTTAAATGGAGCGATAGACTACTTTAACCCCTCAATTTAGCAAGTGTTAACAGCTACCGTATTTTTCGCTCAATAGGGCGCACCGGACCATAGGGCGCACTTCGTTTATAGAGGAGGAAACAAGAAAAAAAATTTCCCCTGGTTTTCCTCTTCTAAAAGCCCTGTTTTTTTGAGGATCAGCTAAAAGTTTTGCAGCTTTTTTTGCAAAGGGAAAAGCCCTTTTTTTGAGGATCAGCTAAAAGTTTTGCAGCTTTTTTTTGCAAAGGGGGAAAAGCAAAGAGGAAAAGCCCCATTTTTATGGGGTTCAACTCACATTTCTGCAGCTTCTAAAGGAAAGGGAGCCTTTCCTACAGTTTCCAGACAGATAATCTAATCAGCCAGTCACATGTTGCTGGGGAAACAAACAACCTCCCTCTGCAGCACATTAAACAATGGAGGCCTGGGCAAGGTGGCGGGGCTGAAAGGGAGCCGGGGACTCTTATCTCTCCCCCCATCTCTTGCTGATCAGCTGCTGAGCGGGGTCCGTTCAACACCCCTTTTTCTCTTTGTAAAATAAAAAGTATGATCCTCTTTTGGCCCCTGAGGAATTTGGCTCCAGGGACCACCATTCGCCCCATAAGACGCAAAGATATTTCCCCTTACTTTTTAGGAGGAAAAAAGTGCGTCTTATGGAATACGGTAATTAAACCAAGCTAGCCTCCTGATTGATGAGCCATTAAAAAGACAAAGTATCAAAGAGCTTGTGAGAGATGGCAAATGGGTGGATAAAACCAGAGCTTAGAGTTGGAAGCAATCTGAGTTGGAATCTTAGGTTAAGGAGTTCTGTGACTGGGAAAAGAAAAGCAGCAGGCAGAGCATGATGTCTCATGTCTGTTTGGATCCAAGGCCACACCCATGGCTGAAGCAAGACTTTCTTGGAGTCTTAGGTTGTACACGGTGAGTCCTTTAAAAGAGGCCCCGTGGATACAGAGTACACATGTTCCACAGGGCCTCTTTTAAGAGACTCACCCTGTATATATGTGTGACTAGATTCAGGTAGGTAGCAGTGTTGGTCTGACGCAGTCAATTATATATATATATAATTGTCCAGTAGCACCTCAGAGAACAACTAAGTTTGTTCTTGGTATAAGCTTTCGTGTATCTGAAGAAGTGTGCATGCACACAAAAGCTTATACCAAGAACAAACTTAGTTGTTCTCTAAGGTGCTACTAGACAATTTTTTAAAATATATTTCATATATGAGAATAGTTAAGACCTTAAGAGGGGTATGAGGGTATGGCAGGGGTGGTATTGCACAGACGTTTTATGCATAGTACTGACAACAGTACGAGGGGGGTAGGCAAGAATTAAGGGCTTTTGGTGTTTAAAATCACACCTACTGTTTCACTCTCAATATATGAAAGTACACTATCTATTGAACTAATTTCCTTTTGCTGTAAAGGGAGTTGCACCTGCACGTTTAATCTCTCTCTTTGACAAGCAGAGTAACATGTTCAAAGCACTAATTCTTTCGGGATTTTGTGCCTTCAAATCATGTTTTCATGTAACTGGAATAGGAGAGACAGAAAAAGGGGGAAAGCTTTCAGCATCATCTGCTGAATATCCTGATATATCACATCAACGTTGCACATAACCTCTGGTTTCTTGCTCACATCAGAAATAACTCTTTATGTAAGAGCAAAATACAAGCTTCTAACTAAAGCTTCCCTTTAGCTCAAAGTTATTGGTATATCGACATTTTAGGAGAAGAATAACTTGTGTTACCACTGGGGAGCAATGGAGGAAAATCTGGATCACATCTAAATGTATACATGTAGTATTGTCCTACCGAGCAATCCTAAGCCCATTTACTCAGTAGTCTGTCCCATTAAGCTTCATGGGCATTAAGCAACCAGGGATAGCTTGACTTCCTTCTCTTAATGAAAGATACCATTTGTTCCAGTTGGAACGTAGTTCATACAGTATAGAAAGAAAAACACTAAACATGCTTTTGATGTGACTGTAACATAACAAGAAGTTGTGCATCTGACATACAAAGTTTTTTTCTTCAGCAAACATGCTTCCAATGAAATACCCATCCATAGAATGTTGGTTTGGTTGTTTTTTGTTTGTTTAATATATAAACCAACTGTGACTAAAACTCACATTTGATAAAATAGATTTTTTTAGGAAAAAAATGAAATCTAAATTTGACCCAGAGACCCACAATTTTATATAAGATTGGATATATTTTATGTCAAAACATAATCACCCATTAAAGCTGGTGATGCAACTAAAAAGATACATTATTGCAATTGTTCTAAAAAAAAACCCAAACAAAAACTATAATTTATTATACTTCTGTCTTCATTCTATGCCAGGTGTTGGTGGATTACACAGAAAAAATTAAGTTTTCTTTAAAAGTTTCTACTAAATATAATAAAAGAGCAATTAACATTTAATTTGTTACATTGAAAAAGTGTACACATTTAATTGCTTTGTTAGCTTTACCTAAGTCTCTTCAGCTATAAAAAAGAAAAAAACCTGTTGTTCATAGTCAAAAAACATTCAAATCAGTTGATACAACATTACAGTACAGCCAACTAACATTGTTCAAAATCTTGTCATTTTATCTCAAGTAAAAGAGTCCTTAGACCAGATTATGACAAAGCTGGTTTAATGTATTTTCAAGTTGGTCGAGTTAAGATTTTGCAGGACACTGTACTTTCTGTTGATGGCTTCAGAAGAAAGGGGTCATGCGACTTGTAAATCAAAGGGCAATCCCAGCCTTCCATTCCCCACCCCCCAATCGTTAGAACAGCATTGTTAAATTAAGCAGAACTAAAAAAAAATTGGAAGCTAAGTGAAGCTGCCATTTGTGTGTGTCAAAACAATTGCGATACGCTATACTAAAAACATTTTGAAATATCCACCTGTCCTCACCACTCTGCCACAAAACCAGCAAAGTCAAAAAAATACAAAAGTCTTCAAACTTGTCACTTTTGCAGAATAAAGCAAAAAATGTCTTTGTGCTCCTTACTACCAGAAGCAAAGTACCATCTGAGTTACCACATATAATAGCTTCTGGACGTGTCCACTTGAGTTGGCTTGGTTTCGGCAGCGCCCTCCTTGTCTTTTTCACTGTCACCTTCCCAGAGGTTAATAAGTGGAGGATAGAGTTCATTCAGAGGGATGGAAGAGGTCTTTTGCATATACTTTTTCAGTGAATGGTGGTAGTTTTTCCTCTTAAACCTCTTAGCAACATAGACAGAAACAGAGGCAAGACTAATAACAGCAAACATGGATCCCATGACTGCAGCCAGAGCTGTGCTTGTTTCTTGGTCAGTAATCTCAAGGGAAAATGCTGCATTTTTTGTAGTAACATTAACACAGGACTTTTGAGTTTGCTGATGGATGTTAGATACAGTGAGACAGACTTCATAATCTGTGGAAGGTTGCAAGTGTGTGAGGTTGTATTCATGCACATCCACCGGGACCCTAGCGGTATAGGTAATGTGAGGATTATCAATCTTCATTGTAGCGGATGACCATTTCAAGTTGGACGTCATTACGTTAGAGTTAACCTTCCAAGACACCAAGATTGAGTGAGATTCTGCTTGTTTGACATATATTTTCAGAACTTGAGTACCATCCAGCAGCGTTCCATTCACTCTAATTGTAGCTACTCTTGTATCTGCTCCTTCTATGTTTTGAGCCACACATGTGTACCTTCCTGAATCCTCGGTCTGAATATTTGATATTTCCAGAGTCCCTTCACTGCTAAGCTTGTATTTGTCCGAAAGGGTTTCAGCAGTTATTTTATTCCCAAGTGGAGTTACCCAATAAATTTCAGGTTCTGGCTCTGCCATAGCCCGACAATCCAAGAAGACAGTCATGCCAATGTCCAAATTCAAATGATTTGGAAATGTGTCATGAGATATCATCGGAAGACATTGCTCACTGGAATCCTGTATTAACACCTCCTTGACTTGCTGCCCCCTGTATTCTGGTGGCATAGCACAGAACATTGATAAGGGCTCCATGAAACGGATATTAGTCTTGTTTGAGTTTATCCAATGGATGACACAGTCACACCTAAGGGGATTACTGTGAATGCTGATCTCACGCAAGTTTGGCAGGGATTCCACTGTTTTTTGGTAGACTGCATTCAAGGCATTATTGTTAAGCATCAGGCTTTCCAGAGCAGGAACATCCCGAAATGCTAAACGATGTATATAAGATAACTTTGGGTTGTTCGTTGCTTCAAGCTTGGTAAGTTCAGGAAGATTGTCTAATGCATACCTGTCAACAGAGACCAGCTCTCCCATATTGTTGATTCCAAGTTCTTTCAACCGAAGCATGTTTTTGAAGTCTCCTTCTTGGATTTTGTGGATTGGGTTTTTGTTAAGATCCAAAAATTTTAAATTTGGAACTTTCTCAAGTGCAAGCTGAGGAACTTTAACTAATCTGTTGTCATAAAATGAGAGACTTTCAAGACTATCCAAGCCTACTAGAGCATTTCCAGGGATGTCAGTCAGGTACATACCAGCCAGAACCAGACTTCTTAAATTTGAGAGTGGCTTGAAATTCATATCTAATATCCCAATCACAGGATTTTCCCCAATCATCAGAATTTCCAAGTTGGGTGTAGAATCAAACCAGCGACTGTCAATAACTTTTAATTTGTTGGAATTAAGATGAAGTCTTAAAAGGTTCTTCAAGCCTGAGAATGCATTTGCAGAAATGGTACTGATTTGGTTATGGTTTATATAAAGTTCTTGAAGATTGCACAGATCCTGTAAGCAGTAATCTGTCATCTCCATGATCTGATTCTCCTCCAGATGTAAAGTAGTGAGCTGAGTAAGATTTGACAGCCCCACATCTTTTATACTAGTAAAATTATTCTGTGAAAAATCCAATTCTGTTAAATTGAAAAGCTGTTGGAGCTCATCGGTGGTCTTGGCAATGTTGTTGCTTTGCAAAAGAAGAACTTGAGTATCACTGGAAAGATTACTGGGGATTTTTGTTAAACGAAGATCGTTGCAGTCAACTGTTGTAGCTTCTCTATAGGTCGACTGGGGTGTAAACCATGGCCTTATCTCACAGACGCACAATTGTGGACATTCATTATTCGGTATGGAAGATGCACTAAATTGGTTTACAAGTAATCCCAGAACCAAATGGCAAACCTTTAATGTAAAATTAATCCCAGCCATAGCGGTTTCCTAGTAGGTTCTTCTGGTTTACTACTTGCAAGTACTAGTAGATCAAATGCTTAGGCATTCAAAAGATGGAAGATGTTCTTGTTATGTTCTTGTGAACAGTTAGCGATGCGATGTCTCTTCACCAAGCCTAGTTCTTTCACTCTACGGAAGCTATGTTCCTCAATATATTGGGATACATCTGAAAAGAAACAAACAGATATGAAATGCATGTCATGTATTTCCTAAATTAAAGCCTTCTGTCTTCTGGAGACTTTATTTTCAGTACACTATTATTAGAGCTTTTCTACATGCAGCCAATATTGATTTAATGAACTTCTAAAAATGCCTATTACAAATGTTCAAAATTGCTTATCAAATATTCAGTGGTTTGCTCTTAATCATAAATAGAACAGACAACATTTGGATTGGAGTTCAATGTCGTAAAATATTTCCCCAACAATGGTATTTCACTGGTGTCTCTCCCCACACAGATTCTGGTCCCTCTTGACTTTGTTTACTCATGTAAACTGAACTGCTTCTAACTGCATAGGATGACAATCTTGAGTAGTCTCCAGTGACATGATTGGGGAAAGGGGTTGCAATTCAGTAACAACAGAGCATTTGCCTTGCATGCTGAAGTTCCCAGGTTCAACCCCCAGCATCTC